>NW_010176828.1:0-9418 GCF_000695765.1 Mesitornis unicolor | reverse complement strand
TCTTTCCCTTGACCTTGGAAGAAAATCTTGAAGGTTCAAACTCTCTGCTCTCAAACTTCATTCACACCAATGCTTTGCTCCTTAGTGATGAAGTTTTCGTACTGCAATCTCCAGCCAACCTCCAAAGATCAGCATCATTAGAGGGAATTACTAGACCATACACTGCAGAAGAAACTATAGACGTAGTCCTGATTTAGTGGTTCTGCTCCCTGCACCTACCAAGGCAATTAAAGAAAAAAAAAGATACTGCCATACAGTCCTGTCAGCTAACAGTAAGAGATTAAAAGTTAGTCTTTTCTTCCTTACTGAAGAGAAAAAGCTTAGAAATCTGACCAAAAACCCACCAAACAGGCAAAGTGTCAAAAATACATTAAACAAAGCTCTGAATTCTAATCCATATCTCCTGTGTGATAAAGCTCAAACGACTGTTCTGACATGTGCCAGACCTTGCTGAGCTTCTGGAGAGATGAGCTTCATGGTACTGTATCATATCATATCGTATCGTCCCTCATCTATCTCTGCCATCACCACAGCTGCAAGACAAAGCCACCTTTTATTTATGAGGTTGTTTATGCCAGCTAGTTGTGCCAGCTGGAGTCTCCCCAGGGCAATTATGATTTCTCCTTTATGTCACCCGTAATCAGTAGGCCATACAGGTGTAATTCAGTAGAGGACTCTCAGGCAACCCTCTTCCAGGCCTCGATCCAGCCAGGCACTCAGTATTGAAGCGAACTTTTGACTTCAATCAGGAAAATTAAGCAACTCCTGGCTTCCAGTGAGTAAAAACTCCAGCAGTAGTTTGTATTGACACACATTAGCCCCAGCACATCAGAAATGGAAACAGTTCTGCCATATCATTTGTGCCAACATGTTTCAAATCAGACTTGTAGATAACTGCCACAACAACAACAGGAAACAAAAGCCCACTGTCTACCCTTCCCTGGATTTTTAAGATTTCAATGTATCTACGATTAAGCAAACTAGTCGCTCAGTCCCCTTTGCCAGATGTGCCAAACACAAAGCATTTCCAAATACACAGAGTTTAGCTGATCTACACAAGAACCATAGGGTAACCTAATACGAGACTTTAAACTGCCAGCAAGAAACAACTGGTGAGAAAGCGTGATTCAAAAGACCTTGAATCTGGCCCAGCTTGTAACTTAAAAGCAGCTTTGGTAGTTTTCAGTAAAGTTGTGCAGACCGCGTATTCCTCTTCTTGTTCTCCTGTAAACACGAGCAGCCACAGCACCGCTAGCACCTTTGCTTTTCCTTCTTCTGTCCTTTGCAGTGCTCTGCACAAAAGATGACCAGACTGTGATCCAGCAGCCTTGGAGGTGAGCAGCAAATCCGCTGAATCCAACATGTCTTAAATCAGATCTGTAACCAACAATGCTGGCAAAGAAATGGGATACAATTTTGTATGAAAGATACCATGTCAGCATTTTTTTCTTTCTTTCTTTTTTTCTTGCTTGGACAGGGGCTGATCTGTGTGCCAAAGGCCCTTCCCTGTGCAGAAGCCCCCATGATAATCTGTCAGCTAACAGGCTGTTTGCAAAGGAAAGTTTTAGATTCCTCTTTTGACTAAATTGAAAGACTGAACACATTTTCTGCCGTGGTTTGTTTATGATGTAAATGATGGCTTAAACATTATTCTTCATTGAAAATAGTCTAACTGTCCATAATCTGGCATTGATTTTCAGTGCATGTTTTGCAGCTCTTAAATACATTCTTGGCAAGAAAGTTAGAAATTTTAGCCTATGATATTAAAATCTGCAATTGGACTTGAGTGTGGAAACATTTTTCCAGGTCTTCAGTCTGCTCCATTTTAAGAAGCTCCATTTCAGTCCTGGATAAATGGGAATGTTGCATTTGAGCCATTAGTGGCTATAAAGTACATTGTGACTCCAGCAGTATTGTTCTTCTGAAGCCATTTCTGAACAACAGGAGAGCCTGTGGCTTGCTGTGTCAGTGCACTGCTTTGGGTTTGCTCTTTCAGTTTATGAACAAATTTTCGCATCAGGTAGTTTTGAAATTCTGGATGATCCGTTGTTAACAAACTGTAAATTATTTGTAATTCCTAAAATATCTAACCCTCAATTTTATAATTCAGTGCAATATCTTCATACTTATGCCTATTTGATAAGATTAAAACACAAAAGCCAAAAGAAAGGCACTTGTCTGCTGCTAATGATGACTAAAGTTAATGATACTCTGAATGCAGCTGTAATCTTTGACTCTCCTGAATTACAACAGTTAAGGTTTTAAGCAGCAGACTTATCTCTTCACTAATGTTGAAGTCAGTATGGGTTTCAGATATTCAGTGCAGATTATGGCTTATTTGAACAGTATCCTTCATTTATAGCTGTGAATAATAAAGATCCAGACACACACCCGCTGCTACACCAAATTACACTGCTGTGAAAAAAATAAACTAAAGCTATATCTGAAAATCTTTGTGCTATAATACTGTTTCATTTCCCTCCCTCAAGACACTTAAAATGCCAGGCTGAATTCTGGTAGAATGAATTTGTTTACACAGACTTTGGACATAATAAGGTTCAAAGAGAATCCTGAAAAAACTCAAGAGAATGTATCATACTTCTGGTTTGAACCCAATGATGTGTTAGTCTTTTCATAAAAAACTCTATTTGTGTATACCTTATTGAAAAGCCACTACCTTGCAATACCAAAGAGAGAGTAGCTATTAAAACTAGAACCTTTGCAAGTGTTGTATGGGAGTGATGATGGAAAGAACCCAATTCTGACCCAATATGTGCAATATTTCTATGCTTTTGAAGAAGTAAATAAACAAAGTAGCTACTAAAGACAGCCTGCCCTGACAGCAGTTGAAAGGGAAGAGGCAAGGTTTACCCATCAGCACATCATTAATTTGGATTTTTCTTTAGTATGCAAATGAACATTTGGGTGCTTTTCTGATCTTTTTCTGGTGGTTGTTATTAATTGAAAAATTTCTGTTAACTTCATTAGGCTTTACATCTAGTCCTTAAGGAAGAGTGAGTTTTGCCAGAAGTTGAGAACCTTTGTTTTTTACCTCTCTCTTGCTTTGTCTCCAACGTTCAGCTCTGCAGGAGCTCACTGAAACAGACTGAAAGCCTCAGTTCAATTTCTGGTTGATGCCATTTTTGGTTTGATTGAGTTTCTGTTAGCAGATAACTTTGTCCCACCATCTTTTTCCACAATAGCTTTGACTCACTATTGCCTCATTTGACCTCATGGTCAAAGTGCATATGACTTCATTCAGTAAACATAAACTGCCAGGAACGGAGGACAGCTTCGGATACCTCCTGCTTTCAAACCTTGACTTGGACTCAAGCTCTCTATTCATAAGCACTACCTGCATGTTGACTGGCATGGACCTGGAGTTGGGCAGCTGGCTCATGAGACAAAGAGCTCAGACATGGGAAGACTTAGGAGCCCTCACCTTACTCCTACTCTTATGGACACTATAAAGGGGCTGATGCAGCCCAGTCAAAGAGGCTTGACCACTCTTGCCACACCTGCAAAGTACTGAAATTGGTGGTGGGTGGGTGACATTAACAATGCCCGCTTTTCTTCACCACAGACTAATGTCAAGAAACACCTCGCCCTTAATCAGAGATGACCTCAAAAGACTGTAGCTTAATTTTACTATCTTCATGGAGGAGATTCGTTCCTTCGTTCCTGCTCCGGCAGGGGGATTGGACTAGATGATCTTTTGAGGTCCCTTCCAATCCCTAACGTTCTGTGATTCTGTGATTCTGTGAGATGGACTGCAAATATATGTTATGAAATGTTCAAGATGTTAGATAAGCTTTCAGTTTGGGTTAGCCACATAATGGGAAATCAAGGATAATGTAGCATTTACAAAAAAGCTTGTCAAGTTTTGTTTCCTTCCACCAATATTAACCAGGGAGATTTAGATCTTGCTTGCACACAGTCTAGGGAGAACGGAGGATGGAAAGATTTCATGTTTGGCCTCTCTTTCTCACCAAACTGAAAATTGGTAACAGATCACTCAGACAATTTCCTTCTGTTTGAAACTATTGTGCTCTGCTGGGATGATGTACAATACTAGTGCAAGCATCAAGAAACAGAAGAATAACCCTATGAGATTCTATGTATGCCATGAGCTTTACGGATACTTTCACATAATTGAATTCTAAACTGATTGTGTACCCTGGTTTTCATTTACTCCCTCCTACTTCACTCCATTCATCTCCTGCTCCTGTTGCTCTCTAGTCTGTTTGACAACTTCTGTTTTATCTCCGTAATTTTCCTCTACATTTTTTGAGCATAATTGGATTACTGTTTTTTTTCAAGCATTTGAATATTTTTCCTGTTGTCTTTTTTTTTTCATCCCATTATAATTCCCCAGATTTAGTTTAATTTTCATAGTTCATGCAAAATTTGTTTTCTTAGGTGCTAGTTTTCTTTGCATCTCTCAGATTCTTTTCTTCCTCCCACTCATTCAACAACTCACATTCCTCCAAAGGCTAATTCCTCATTCTGAGTTTTATTCCAGTATCTTTTCTCCTTTACTACTGCCTTATCACAGTGTGTGCAATAGTTTCCAAGTGACTTTCAGAAGTTAAAGAAGAACCTTTCTTTCAAAATTACATCACATCTGTATTTGAACTTCCACAGAGTGCCATCACTTCTAATATGAGAGATGTGGGGGGAGAAAGGATACAGGTTTAATGTGAATGGAAATTATACTATTTTAACGGCACCAGATTTCTGGAAAGTATAACCAGCTAATACATGTGAAATGCTTCCAGCATCAAGTAAGCATGCCAAAATTTCAAAGCGCAAGTTGAACATGAACAGATTTGGAGTTGCCCTGTAATAACTATGGATGCTGAATGCTGGTGGATAGTTACTGTGCAGATTGGTTTTGTTTACTAGTTGGAAAAAACAGCTAGGACAGAAAAAAATAGGGATAGATAAGTCACTTCTCTGGACAGGTGAAGATTGTTCAGAGACAATAATAGGATGAGCAAAAGCCTGTGTAGCAAGGGAGAGTAGCAGTTTTAAGAGCAGCATGTTCCCAAGTAAGAGAATTGGCCTGGGAATCAGACTGAGACAAAGGCAATCTTTGGTCATCTGAAAAAGTGAAACCTGGACCACCAACCTGGATCTGGTCAGAATCCCACTGTGGTTGCAAAGAGCTCAAACTTTAATCAAGCAACTAGCCCACTGAATTAAAGATAAGTGCATGTGTCTCTGAACATCCAGGGGGTAATTTTGCTGTGATTTTTGTGATTTT
Source organism: Mesitornis unicolor (assembly GCF_000695765.1). Lineage (NCBI taxonomy): Eukaryota > Metazoa > Chordata > Aves > Mesitornithiformes > Mesitornithidae > Mesitornis > Mesitornis unicolor. The sequence continues at coordinate 4,152 of NW_010176828.1, read as the reverse complement.
TGTCTGAGACAATTCAAGAGCAAAATCCCACAGCTTTAGTTGATCTATCCCTCTGAATATTTCAAATATTCCAATGTTCCCTAAAGTAGTTTTAACATTCCTTTTAAGTTTTCTTATTAGTGTAGAGTGGCCAGTGTCTTTCTCACATGAAATTTCCCCAAAGTACTCAAACTCAGGCAAAGAATTTATGAATTCATGCCAATAGGACCTCTCCACGGACAGAGAAGGAAGACTAGAACAAAAAGAAATCAGTCCTTGGTAAAAAACACTCTTGCTAAATGATTGTTAAAGAATAGTTAACAGAGCACAGAAAAGCCATGTGAGCATACTCCAGTCAGAGAGTTATGCATATTTTTCAGATTTTTAATGCCTTCTCTGATGAACCTTAAAAATCTTGGTTCTCCATTAACATCCAGCCTTTGAGTCAGCAATCAAGAGGGAATAGTTCAGAACTAACATCACAGGCAATTTCGCAGTTTAATGTCAGTGGATGACAGGGAAAGGAGAGGCTTGCATCAGGTTTTCATCAAACTGTGTTTAGATCTTATCATGGGTTTCTAAACATAGGTCTGACCAGTTCCACATTTGGCACCAAGTGCAGCCTTTCACAGCCTGCCCTGAAAGGGATTTTTTGTGACTTGATTTCTTCCTTTTCAGACACTGTAACCATTTTTAGGTGACTAATGAATATTTTAATCTGACCTAATCTCCAAGTGTGTTACATGCCAAAGAATAATAAGATAGGGGAGAGTATGTTACAAAATATATTATTTCATTGAAAATCAGAATCCCTTGCCAAATTTCACTGTAGTCCATGTTCTGCAGTATGCCAAAAATATCAGACAAGCAGGCGTCAGTATGATTAATTTCACCGCAATTTCCTTTTCTCCCTCAAGTTGACCACTAAGGCTGCTAAACTGGCATGCATAAGCATACACTTCGCACGTGTTAACGGAAGTGTTTGTCAACAAATTACATTCCTTTCTCCATGAGGTGATCTTTGGTCAGCCATCTTGAGCAATTCTACAAGAATTAGTATCAGATGAGTGGTTTGTGATTGCATCTCCATCCATGCCAAATTGAAATTAGTAAAGATTCATAATAGAAGGGTGGGGTTCTTTTATTTTTTGAGATCTACTGTGCAGATATTAGTCCATGGGATCAAAACTCCCTCTAGTATATCTTGACTCCAGAACCACTTTGCATACTTCTACTTTGTGGATCTTTACTTGTAGATTATGCCTAATAATTCAGACATTAAGAGTTTTTCATATCCAGTTTCTGTCCACGGGTGTACAGTTGTGAATATCACTGATGCCAGCATCATTACAAAGAATGAAGTATAAGCTCTGTCCATTGACATCTCATGACAAATTTAAGTATCAACATTAAACTGCTCTGGCAGGAGGATTGGACTAGATGATCTTTTGAGGTCTCTTCCAATCCCTAACGTTCTGTGATTCTGTGGTTCTGTGATTCTGTGAGAGAAAGCTCAGGCCCATAATAAAGGTTTGAAGCATACATACAATTGCTTTCTCTTCCACAGTACAAAGAACATCTTTTATTTCCAGAGCAATAAGTATAATCCTATCTTCTATTTAAAACATGCAGTTTATTATCCCATATTTTCACTTAAGTTTTTCTATAAGGTCTCTTAATCCATTTCACTGAAAAGGGGGTTTAGCAAGTGTAGCACATATCATATTTCCTGATAGACAGACAGCTTTCCTGATTTTTTATTTTTTTTAGTGAATGTAAAGCTATTTCCTTTTGAAACTGTTCATAAGTGGGAGCTGAATGAAAAGATTTCCTTTTTTTCCAACTACTATACAGAACCCTGTGTCTACAAGTGTGTTGGAAAAAGATCAGAGGAATATTCATGTAGTGTCACGCATACATACAAAATTTCTAATTGATTAATCATACATTATACAAAGCTGTCAAACATCATGTTAAAATTTATACCAGAGTTTCAAAAATGATGACTTATTATTGACACTTCTGAGATTCCCAAAGCAGGTAAAAGATGACCGAATTAATCCTCATGACAATTACATAAGACAGGCAGTATCTCACTTTGAAAGACAAGAATCATTATTTTCTACAAAGACTTCTTAGTTTGAACCTTCAGTAACAAACTCCCTGCTTTGGATTCTTAAGACATATCAGGACTTTAGAAATTGCAGTGTCAGATAACAGTCTATACGTTGATCCCTTCCAACAAGCAAGGAAAGAAACAGCCCTTGTGACTACAGAAACAGGCACACAAAAATCTGATGGAATTAAAATTCTGAAATAAAATATTCACCTAAGTGGGTTTTTCAATATCAGGGAAGGACTCTGACACAGCCCAGCTGAGAAGTCAGGCCTCTGTCATGGTTTAGGGCTGGTGTCGTGGTTTAGGGCTGGCCCGGCCCCTAAATCTTGGCCAGACGCTCTCTGTAAACCCCTCTCCCCTCCCCAGAAGGGAAGAGAAAAGAGAATAAGGGAGAGAGACTTTACGGGTTGGAAAATAAACTAACAGATTTAATGAAACAATAATACTAATACTACAGAATAATATTGTAAATATGAAAATAATGAAATATATACAAATAAGTACAAATATATATACAGAACCAATATAAAATCCTCCCCCCACCCTTCCCCCCAGTGACAAATATGTCACCAGAGGCTCTGCAGAGCCGGGCACTGGAAAAGTCCCAGACCAAACTCAGCAGCAGGTGGGAGCAGGATGCAGGACACACAAATCAGGATCAGCGGCAGACGAACGAGCAGGATTCTGCTCAGGCCTCGGCCTCTGCAGGATCGAGATGGACGGAAGGGTCGAGATGGAAGGAATGGTAGAAAACAAGGCAAAAGGGCAGAAAAACAAGAGCAGAGACCCTCGTGATCTCTCGGTTTTATCCCGAGTATGACGTATGTGGGATGGAATACCTCGTTGGTCAGTTTTGGGTCTGCTTCTCCCCCCGTAGGCACAGCATCCAGGATGAGACAACTGACCTTGAGCATATCTTCTAGCAGCGCTGTTTGGGAAAACATGCTGCCAGTTTTCAGCAAGTTCAGTCACTTGAAAGAGACTGAGCTGAAAAGTAAAATCACTAAATAGAAAATTAGTTCTATTTAGCTCAAACGAGGACAGCCTCCCAACTCCACAACTTAACTATGAAAACATCATTTAGACTGTGCTACACTATATTGTAGGGTTCAGAAGCTTCTGTATTGGTCACAGCTTCTTTGCAATAATCTCTCCAAATATTACTTAATATTTTATTGCAAAATCTCAGGTGCCTGCATTTTTCCCCTTTTTTATACATGTTCTTCTTGATTCTCAGAATAGCTGCACTGCATCTTCATTACCTGGTGGCTCGCTGAGAACTTTTCAGATCCATACTTCAAGAAAAACACAAATGAAACCCCCTTATCTTTGCCCTCAGGGTGCTGCCTCGGCGCATGTGGAAGCAGGAAATTAAACCAGCAGTCTCTACAGAACTCTTCCCATCCTGATTATGCCTCCTGCAGAGGACAAGCCTCTACCAATGTGAAAGTTTCATCCGTCAGGTTACCGAGGTAGATAGAGGGAGAAGGAAGTAAGGAAGGTGGTAGAATTTATTTAATCTCTCCTTGAAAATTTCCTGTGTTTCGGGAAAGCCATCTAAGCTACAAACCTAGAGTTCATAAACCCTCAGCCACACTTACTATTGACTCCTCTAATTTTGAGCATTTCAGAACCATCACCAAACAGCGGCACATCTGGCAGCTTTGGTAGGAGAAACCAATCCTTCAGTCCTGCAGGGACTGCCAGAGTCCCTGCTGCAGGGAGTGCCAGAGCCTGCTGCTGCCGGGGGAGGAAGGCCAGAATTCCACCTGCGTGAGGTGTGAGCAGATACAGGATCTGCTCAGCATGGTGGTGAAACTTAAGGAGGAGGTTGAGACGCTGAGGTCCATAAGAGAGTGTGAGAAGGAGATCGACTGGTGGAGTAACTCCCTGTTGTGCCAGTCGGAAAGGCTCCAGGGGGATACCCCCCAAAAGGGGATGGACCCCCTGCCCTGTCGGGTGGAGGGGGAAGACCCAAGTCAGCCCCTGCCCTGTCGCTGTCGGACAGGGGTAGGGGACCAATAAGACAATGAGGGTTGGAAGCAAGTTCCAGC
>NW_010176827.1:3811-8293 GCF_000695765.1 Mesitornis unicolor | reverse complement strand
CGTTCTGGGATTCTGTGATTCTGTGAATTTTTTTTTACAGTGGAATTTTGGTTTCCCAGGGGATTTTCTGGCTTTTTTTTTTAATTTCCCAGTGGATTTTTTAACTTCCCAGTGGATATTTTCTTTCCTGAGGGAATTTTTTCCTTTCCAGTGAAATTCTTCACTTCCAATTGGATTTTTTCTTACTTCCCAATGGAAAGTTTTGCTTCTCACATTTTTCGCTTCCTGGGGGAATTTTTTTGCTTCCCAATGGACTTTCTTGCTTCCCAGTGGAAATCTTTCCTTACTTCCCAGTGGAAATCTTGCTTCCCATCAGATTTTTCTTTTCCTTCCTACTGAATTTTTTTTACTTCCCAGTGGAATTTTGGTTTCCCAGAGGAATTTTTTCACTTTTTTTTTTAATTTCCTAGTGGATATTTTTACTTCCCAGTGGTTTTCTGGCTTCCCAGTGGATTTTTCTTTTGTTTCCCAGCACCCCCAAGGATTTTTCCCAGCTCTTTCCAGCCAGGATCCACTCCCATTTGCACCCCCATCTCCTCACCGCTTCCCGGCGCCTCCGCTCCTGCTCCCGTTTCCGGGCCATCTCCCGCTGCTGGTCCAGCATGGACTGGGAGGACTGAGAGGACTGGGAGCTCTGGGGCTGGGGCTGGGCCTGGGCCTGGGCTGTGGCGGCCGTTTGCTGTTGCTGCTGCTGCTGCTGCTGCTCCTGGCGCCGCCGCACCTCCTCGTGCACCCGGCGCGCCTGCTCCAGCGCCTCCTCGTCCTCCCGGCTCCTGCCAAAAACACCGCGAGACGACGTCAGGGTGGAGCGGCACCGACACCAGGGCAAGGGAATCATGGGAAGGTCACTGGGGTTGGGAAAGAACTCCAAGAGCATCAAGGCTGATGGCCAACCCAACCCTGTCATGGGCAATCCAACCCCACCATGGTCAACCCAACCCCACCATGGGCAGCCCCTTCCAGTGAAATTCCAGTGAAAATTACAGAAACTTCTCCTCAGTGAGGCTGGAAGAGACCTCCAAGATCAAGACCAACCATGAACCCAACCCCACCACCTCTCTCCAGTGAAATTCCAGTCAAAATTCCAGAAATGTCTCCTCATTAAGGCTGGAAAAGACCTCTAAGATCATCAAGGCTGATGGCCAACCCAACCCCACCATGGGCAGCCCCTTCTGGTGAAATTCCGGTCAAAATTCCAGAAATTTCTCCTCATTAAGGTTGGAAGAGAACTTCAAGGTCATCAAGGCCAACCATGAACCCAACCCCACCATGGCCACCAAACCACGTCCCTACTCCACACAGCACTGGCTGAGTAAACTCTGTGTATTTTATATTGATCCAGTTACTGTTATTTTATTAAATTTATTTCTATTTTGACCCACGCCTTAGGCCACAGTGAGGATGCCCCAAAATGCCTCCACCATGGTGGTGGCGATGGTTGTGTCGGTGATGATGGTTGTGGTTGTGATGGTGTTGGTGATGGTTGTGGTGGTGTTAGTGATGGTGTTGGTGATGGTGGTTGTGATGGTAATACTGGTGATGATTGTGGTGTTAACTGTGGTGCTGGAGAAGGCTGCAGTTGCGTTGGTGACGATGGCTGTGGTGTTGGTATAGGTTGCGGTGATGGTAGAGGGGGTGGTGATGATGGCTGTGCTGGTGATGGTGTGGTGGTCGTGACGGTTGTGGTGTTGGTAGCAGTGATGGTGATAGTGATGGTGTTGGTGATGGCTGTGGTGGTGTTGGTGTTTGTAGTGTTAATGGTGGTGATAGTGATGATGGTGTTGGTGCTGGTTGTGATGATGTCAGTGGTGATGACAGTTGTGTTGCTGAAGGTTGTGGTTGTGGTGGTGGTTGTGTTGGTGTCAGTGTTGTCAGTGATGGTGGTGATGTTGATGTTGCTAGTGATGATGGTGATGATGGTTGTGGTGTTGTGACCGCGGTTACGGTACTGGTGATGATGTTGGGTGATAGTGGCTGTGGTGTTGGGTGTCTGCTGTTACAGATGGGGATTCTGACGGTGGTTGTGGTGTTGGGTGTCAGTGTTATTAGTGGTGGTGATGCTGATGATGGTTGTTATGTTGGTTGTGATGGTGGTAATGGTATTGGCGATGGTTGTGTTGATGGTGGTTGTGGTGGTGCTGGCTATGGTGATGACGACGGCTGTGGTGTTGTGCTGGTTGTGATGGTGTCAGTGGTGGTGATGGTTGTGGTGTTGAAGGCGGTGTTGGTGATGGTTGTGGTGTTGGGTGTCAGTGTTGTTAGTGATGGTGATGCTGATGATGGCTGTGGTGTTGGTTGTGATGGTGGTTATGGTATTGGTGATTGTTGTGGTGTTGGTGTTGGTGATGGTGGTTGTAGTGTTGGTGTCAGTGTTGTTAGTGATGGTTGTGTTGGTGTTGCTGATGGTGGTTGTGATGGTGGTTATGGTACTGGTGACGGTTGTAGTGATGGTGGTGGTGGTGGCTGTGTTAGTGGTGATGGTTGTGTTGGTGTTGCTGATGGTGGCTGTGGTGTTGATGTCAATGTTAGTGGTGATGGTGGTGTGTGAGGTCTCACCTCATCCTCTCCTGCTCCCGCCGCAGCCGCTCCTTCTCCCTCTCCACCTGCTCCGCCTGCGCCTTCAGCGCCTTCTCCCGCTCCTCCTTCTCCCGCGCCGCCCTCTTGAACTGCTCGAAGCTGTCGCTGGACGACTTGGCGGTGGCGGACGGGGTGGTGGGGTGCTTCTGCACCAGGCTCGCCCACGAACCCATGTTCTTGATCTTCAGGTCCTACAGACAACAACGGGCAGGTTGGGAGGAGCCATCCAGAACATTCTCCTCATGGAAACCCCAAGTTTTGGGGCTGGAGGAGGCAGTGGACCCACGCTGGGCATCGAGGTTGACCCTCTCCTGCCCCAAAACCACAGATGGGGCAACCAGCACCAAACTGGGCAACCCAGTTCAGTGTCCCACCACCCTCAATGCAGGTGATTTCCTCTCTGGGCCCAGTCCAAACCAGTCCTCTCCCAGTTAGAAAACAAGATGTACACCAGAATTTAGGAGACTGACGTGGTCCTGTTTAGTTTTGGGAGGTTTAATCCTGAATTCTGGAAGGCTCAATTCCAAATTTTGAGAGGCTCAATTCTGAATTTTGAGATTTTTAATTCTCAACTTTGGGAGGTTTCATTCCAAATTTAAGAAGGCTTAATTCAGAATTTTGGGATTTTTACTTCTAAATTTTAGGGTTTTTAGTTCTGAATTTTGGGAGTTTTAGTTCTGAATTTTGGGAAGTTTAGTTCTCAATTTTGGGATTTTTTTCCCCCAAATTTGCGTTTCTTTTCCCCTCATTTTTGCCAGGTTTCATTACCTTTTTGGGCGCCACGGGCGTTTTCGGCTCCTGCTTCTGCCGATCCTTGTCCTGCACGCCCGGTGGTGGGGGGTTCTGCTCGGGGGGTCTGATGATGGGGCGTCCCCCCTCCATGGGCTTCATCTCCGTCCCTAAAAAAACGGTGGCTCACATCAAGGGTTGCTGGGGGCCCTTGGGAGCCCTCTAAAATATGGGGTGATGGGGGTCTCAGACACTGAAACTGGGGGTGATGGGGTCTAAGTCCCCAAAACTGAGGGTGAGGGGGTCTCCACTATCAAAATGGGAGGAGATAGGGCCTTCACAACCAAAACTGGGGTGAGGGGATCCAAGTCCCCAAAACAGGTGTGATGGAGTCTAAATCCCCAAAACTGGGTGATGATGGGGGGTCTCCACCACTGAAATTGGAGGTTTCAGTGACTGAAATCTGGGGTGATGGGGCCTAAGTCCACCAAAACTGGGGGTGATGGGGTCCAAGTCCCCAAAACTGGGGTTGATGCAGGTCACCACCACTGAAATCGGGGGTGATGGTGTCAACAACCAAAATCAGGGGTGACAGGGTCTAAGTCCCCCAAATTGGGGTTGATGGGGTCTCAGAAACCAGAATGGGGGTGATGGGGTCTCAGCCCCCAAAACTGGGGGTGATGGGGTCTCAGCCACTAAAACGGGGGTGATGGGGCCTAAGTCCTCAAAACTGGGGGTTATGGGGTCTCCATCACTGAAACTGGGGGTGATGGAGGTCTCAGACACTGAAACTGGGGGTGATGTGGTCTCAAACACTGGGGCGATGGGGGTCTCAGCTCCCAAAACTGGGGGGACACTCACGCTGGGGAATGTGCGGGGGCGGTTTGATGCTCTCGGGGTGCTTGGGGGGGTCTTGCCGCAGGGGGGGGCTGAAGGTCTCGTTACGGACGACGGGCGAATGCATCTTCTCCTCCTTCACCACCATGGGCTGCGATTGGACGACGGAGGCGGCTCTCATCTCCTACCACGCCAAAAAGAAAACACCCAAAAAAAGGGGGTCAGCAAACACCCATTGATCCCCTTCCCGTCCCCAAAACCCCTCCTCGATGCAAACCGCTGGCCCCCGTGGGTTTTCGGCGCTTGCTCCCAAGCCGGGGACGGGTTGGGGGGGGTCCC
>NW_010176827.1:0-3735 GCF_000695765.1 Mesitornis unicolor | reverse complement strand
GGAACGGCGGCATCTGTGGGGAATGCATCATGAGAGGGGAAGGGGCTTCCCGCAAGTGACCTGGGAACAGTTCGGCACCAATCAGTTAAAACCGTCGTCAGCGTTGTCGTCACCCCAAAAACCCCCGCACGCCATCAACCAATCCCCTTTAGCCCTCGCCGCCTCCGAAATTCAGCACCATGGTCCTGCCTCGGTGATGGTCCTTTGTGGTGTCCCCCCAAAATTCGACCCCTTCTCCCTGCCCAGACCCATGGGATGGGGACGTTTTGGCTTCAGGAGCCATGGGAGGATTTTGGGAGCCTGAAGGTTCCCAAAAGAGGGGGTGATGGGGCCTTGTTTTGGGCATCGTGTCCATGCTGCCGGCCCTCACCAGGCTCCATCCCTTCAAATCCTTCAAAACCTATACCCAGAGGGGTGAATTTGGGAGCCAAGACCCAAGGGGTCACAATGAGGAACCACGTGGCCAAATGAGAGCAGGAGCGAGAACACCCCAAACCCTCAAGATCCCGGGAAATTTGGGACCCTTGAGATCCTCATGAATGAGGTCCTTGGGTTCCTCAAGAACTCTGGATTCTTGAATCCCTCAAAGACATCAGATCCTGGAGTTCCTCAAAGGTTTGAGAACCTCAAGATCCACAAATACTCGAGATCCTCAAAAAATGAGGTCTTTGAGTTCCTCAAAAATTCGCGATTCTCATTCCCTAAAAACTTGAGATCCATGAGTTCCTCAAAGGCCTGAGAGCCTCGAGATCCTCAAAAATGAGAATCAAGATCATCAACTGCTTGAGATCCCCGAGGTTCTCCAAAATTCGCGATCCTCAGGTTCCTCAAAAACTTCGGGGGCAAAGACCCAGGGGGTCAACAGTGAGGAACCATGCGGCCAAATGAGAGCAGGAACGAGAACACCCCGAACCCTCGAGATCCTGGAAAATTTGGTACTCTCGAGTTCTTCAAAAATTTGTGATCCTCATTCGTCTGAAGTTTGAGACCCATGGGTTCCTCAAAGACCTGAGAGCCTCAGGATCCTCAACCACTCGAGATCCTTGAGTTCCTCAAAAATTCGCGATTCTCAGCTTCCTCAAAATCTTCAGGAGCCAAGACGCACGGGGTCACAATGAGGGACCACGCGGCCAAACGAGAGGAGTGAGACCACCCCAAACTCTCGAGATCCTGGAAAATCTGGGACCCTGGAAAACCTGGGATCCTTGAGACCCTCATGAATGAGGTCCGGGAGTTCCTCAAGAACTCGGGGTCCTCAAATCCCTCAAAGACTTTAGACCCTGGAGTTCCTCAAAGGTTTGGGAATCTCAAGATCCACAAATACTCGAGATCCTCAAAAATGAGGTCCTTGAGTTCATCAAAAATTCGTGATCCTCATTCCTCCAAAATTTGAGATCCCCAAGTTCCTCAAAAACTTGAGATCCAGGAGTTCCTCAAAGACCTGAGAACCTCCAGATCCCCAAACACTCCAGAACCTCAACCACCCAAGATCCTTGAGTTCCTCAAAGGTCTGAGATCCTCGAGATCCTCAGAAATGAGACTCAAAATGCTCGACCACTTGAGATCCTTGAGTTCCTCAGAAATGAGACTCTCGAGATCCTCGACCACTCAAGATCCTCAAGTTCCTCAAAGACCTGAGAGCCTCAAGATCCCCAAACACTCGAGATCCTCAACCACTCAAGATCCATGAGTTCCTTAATGATGTGAGAGCCTCAAGATCCTCAAAAATGAGATCCTGGAGGTCCTCAAAAATCTGTGATCCTTGTTCTTCAAACACTTGAGATCCATGAGTTCCTCAATGAGCTGAGAGCTTTGAGATCTTAAAAAACGAGATTCTCAAGATCCTCAACCACTTGAGACCCTTGAATTCCTCAAAGGCCTGAGAGCCTCGAGATCCTCAAAAATAAGACTCAAGATACTCAACCACTTCAGATCCTCAATCACTTGAGATCCTTGAGTTCCTCAAAGATCTGAGAACCTCCAGCTTCTCAAAAATTCACCATTCCTCAAAAACTTCAGGAGCAAAGACCCAAGGGGCCACAATGAGGAACCATGCGGCCAAACGAGAGCGGGAGTGAGAACACCCCAAACCCTTGAGATCCTGGAAAATTTGAGATTCTGGAACATTTCACATCCTGGAAAATTTGGGACTCTTGAGATCCTCACAAATGAGGTCCTTGGGTTCCTCAAGAACTCGGGATCCTCGAATCCCTCAAAGACTTCAGATCCTGGAGTTCCTCAACAAACAGATCCTTGTTCATCAAAAATGAGGTCCTGGAGTTCCGTGAAGATCTGAGAAGTTTGAGAACCACAAATACTTGAGGATCCCCCAAAATGAGATCCTTAAGATCCTTAAAAATTTGTCATCCTCATGCTTCAAAAAATTCAAGATTCGCAAGTTCCCCAAATACTTGAGATCCATGGGTTCCTCAAAGATCTGAGATCCTCGAGTTCCTCAAAAATTCGAGGTCCTCAGGTTCCTCAAAATCTTCAGGAGCCAAGACCCAAGGGGTCACAATGAGGAACCACCCAGTCAGACGAGAGCAGGAGCGAGAACACCCCAAACCCTCAAGATCCTGGAAAATTTGGGATCCTGGAAAACCTGGGACCCTTGAGATCCTCAAAAATGAGGTCCTGGAGTTCCTCAAGAAGTCGGGATCCTCGAATCCCTCAAAGACTTCAGATCCTGGAGTTCCTCGAAAAACAGATCCTCATTCCTCAAAAGAGGTCCTGGAGTTCCTCAAAGACCTGAGAGAGATCTTAAAGAACGAGATTCTCAAGATCCTCAGCCACTCGAGATCCTTGTGTTCCTCAAAGATCTGAGAGCCTTGAGATCCTCGAATATGAGGTCCGTGAGTTCCTCAAAAACTTGGGATCCTTGAATCCCTCAAGGCTTCAGGCCCTGGAGTTCCTCAAAGGTTTGAGAACCTCAAGATCCACAAACGTTCGAGATCCTCAAAAATGAGGTCCTTGAATTCCTCAAAAATTTGTGATCCTCATTCCTCCAAAATTTGAGATCCCCAAGTTCCTCAAAAACTTGAGATCCAGGAGCACCTCAAAGACTTGAGAACTTCCAGATCCCCAAACACTTGAGATCCTCAACCACCCAAGATTCTCAGCCACTTGAGATTCTTGCCTTCCTCAAAGACCTGAAAAACATGAGATTCTCAAAAATGAGGTCCTCAAAATCCCCAACACTTGAGATCCTCAACCACTCAAGATCCTGGAGGTCCTCAAAGTTCTGAAAGCCTCCAGATCCCCAAAAATGAGGTCCTTGAGTTCCTCAAAAATTTGTGATCTTCATTCCTCAAAAACTTGAGATCCATGAGTTCCTCTAAGACCTGAGAACCTCGAGATCCTGAAGATCCTCAAACACTCAACTTCCTTGAGCTCCTCAAAGACCTGAGAGCCTCGAGATCCTCAAAAATGAGGTCCTCAAACAGCTGAGATCCTCAGACACTCGAAATCCTTGAGCTCCTCCAAGACCTGAAAACCTTGAGATCCTCAAGATCCCCAGCCACTTGTAATCAAAAATAAGACTCTCAAGATCCCCAAGCACTCCACATCCTCACATTTTTGAGGATCTGAGCTGGAATGAGGCCTCGCTGGGCGGTTACATCAAACTCCAACCAACCAGCACCCACCACCGCTCGCTGGTGGGCAGCGGCGCACCCCGAAATGGCCCCGTCCCCCCTCCTCGTCGTGCAACGCCGCTTGTCCTCGAGCCGTAGGACT
>NW_010176826.1:0-570 GCF_000695765.1 Mesitornis unicolor | reverse complement strand
TCTGTGGCCAGCTGGGCCTGCATCTCGGGATGGCTCTGCCTACATCTCTGGACAGCTGGGCCTATATCTCTGGAAGGCTGGGCCTGCATCTCGAGATGACTGGGCGTACATTTCAGGACGACTGGGCCTACATCTCTTAACAGCTGGGCCTACATCTTGGGATGGCTGGGTCTATATCTTGGAATGGCTTGGTCTGCATCTCGGAATGGCTCTGCATACATCTCTGTATCGCTGGGCCTACATCTCGGGACGGCTGGGCCTGCATCTCGGGACGGCTGGGCCTGCATCTCGGGACGGCTGGGCCTGCATCTCGGGACGGCTGGGCCTGCATCTCGGGACGGCTGGGCCTGCATCTCGGGACGGCTGGGCCTGCATCTCGGGACGGCTGGGCCTGCATCTCGGGACGGCTGGGCCTGCATCTCGGGACGGCTGGGCCTGCATCTCGGGACGGCTGGGCCTGCATCTCGGGACGGCTGGACCTACATCTCGAGACGACTTGGACTGCATCTCGGAATGGCAGGACCTACATCTCGGAATGTCTGGGTCTACATCTCGAGACGGCTGGGCCTA
>NW_010176825.1:71473-95379 GCF_000695765.1 Mesitornis unicolor | reverse complement strand
GAAGGGGAAAACAAAACAAAACAAAACAAAAACACCCAAAAAAATAAACCAACCAACTTTTGGAGAAGATTTTAAAAGTTTCCTGATGGATCAGCAGCCTTGAGATTAAGCATTCCCATATGCAAGTTGACATTTTAAAATGTAAGTCTTATGAAAGATAAGAAGGGAAATGGTGAGAAATGCAACCTTAAATATTTTGAAGCCTGACTTCCTGTATTATGCGGCAGTTGGCAAAACTTTCAGGGGAAAGATGCACGCCTCAAAATCCACACGGTGCGGTGCACGCATTTGCCTAAAAGTTTCCTCCTGTTGCTTGCTGGTTTTGTGTTGGAAACCCATCTGCACCTTCGGAGTAGAGTCGCGGTATCCCTTCGACGTTGCTTTTAATCTCGCAGGCAGATGTTTTAGATCAATCGCTCAAAAGGGATCGGTTTAGCAGTCAGAAAACACTGTCAGAAAAGATTTGTCATAAGGGAAGGCAAAACTGTGAAATAAAACTGAACTTTTATCCCCATTTGGATGGGAACTGCGCTCGGCTGGGAATCCCAGGGGGATAAGCACGGTGGCCTATCGTGTGTTGAAAAAACAAACGGATGACAGGACTCTGCAGTAATCGAGCAAACCCCTCTTCCGAGAAATAGTGCGATCGCTATTGTTCAGTGCTGCAGGACCTAAAAAATGGTAATTATTGAAGAAAGGAAGGTGGCCTCATGACTGGGGTGAGGGAAGGCAGGACAAGCTGTTGCCACTGGCTTTGAGACCCCACCAGCTCCGAGGAGCCTGTGGTTTTCTTGTGGTAAAGGTGTGACACACACCAGTCTGGGCAGAGCAGCTGGGCTTTATTTCCCTGCGTTGTGCTGGATTGGGAGTGATTAACACGCTCGCGGTGGTGGGTGTCAGCATTTCCTGGCTGTGAGAGCTCTTCTAATGGTACACCTTCTTTTTATTTCTGAACACCCAGCACAAATATGGCACATCCAGCTGCTAAAACACGGGTGGCTCTTTAAGGTGTCCGAGGGGGACAACCCAAACCTCCTGGCCTAACTCAGTATCTTGCTGCCTCTCCCTAGATATTTCTCAGCAGAAACATCAGAATGTACTTTTTTTTTCTTTTCCAGAAGGCTTTGTTTTGTTTTGTGTGGCCTGTTTTTGTTTTTTTGATGGCCTGTTCATATGTTGAGCTGGAGCTCTGCTTGGCAGCATCTTTTGGTCCGACCATATTGCGCTGCAGTACCTGTTTTGAAAAGGCAAATGTTCCTACCCAGGACCACATCTCGGCACTACTTCCACCCCTTTGTCCTGCTCCTCTGAGCTTGGGCACACCGCATGCTTTTCGCCTGCCTCTTACTTTGTTTTTGGGAGGTTTTGCAGAGCGGTGCCTTTCCCTGCTCGCCTCCCTCCATATCCTCCGTGCTGGATGAGTTTGCATTGTGTGGTGTTTTCCTCTTCATTTATTGCAAACAAATCTGGTCTCTGCCATTTGTTTACTCTTATACTCTGTCTTTATGCCTTGGTATGCATTTTTAATTAGATGCGCTTCAGTTCTTTCACTGCTTGTTAACACTTTCGGATGAGAAGTACGGTCTCCACCAGCCCTGCGAGAGTTGTCTGCGCTTAGGAAATTCGGATTTGTTTCTCTTGCCCACGATTATCATCTGATACAGAGGCTTGCTCCCTGGCTGGCCTTGTCTGCTGCATCTCTCCATCCTTATTATGGACTTGTAACGTTGTTGCCCTAGACAGCTGGGATAATGCAACTGAAAATATTCTGTGTACAGAGAAATAGTGGTTTTTGCTATTTGTCTGGGCTGTTTCCGGACTTCAGCAGCTCCATTTTGGATGCCTGACATCGAGAAGCCCTGGACAAAGCCCACAGTGTCCGCAGATCAACTGCCTGCATTGTGAGAGGTCCTCCCGCACATGCGGAGCGGTCCCGGGGATCAGGAATGCGCCACGAATGCCTTGGCCATCAGTCCTCTGAACGGAGGATGGATGTGTCTGGAGGGGAATGCTGGAGCCCCAAACACACGACAGCTTTCAAAAACGGCATCTTTCCTGAGTGCCAGTATTGTTAAAGCATGAAATTACTCTTTTTTTTTTCTTTTTTTTCTTTTTTTTCTTTTTTTCTTTTTTTTTTTAATGATGTGAGCCCGTCTGCGCTTCTGCTGTTTTCTTCTGCCTCTACATCTGACTCATGCCACAGGCAAAGGACTTCACCCTTTCTAGTTCCCAGCTTTCTGGAGATGATATGGGAACCAGGATGAGAAAACTTGACCCACCTCCATCCTTTCCTTCCATTTAGCCCACTCTGCTGCAGCACTTGCTTGCCTTCCACTTGCTTTCCTATGTTGCCAAAACTTGTATGTTCTCCAGGATTTCATACTCTGCAAGGAACTGGAAGGCTAAAGAGAGAGTAAAATGGCTCTTTCCATCTCAGTCTTCCCTGATCCCACTCTTAGACTGGGGTGATGTTGCCAAAGGTCGCTATCCACTTCAGCATACACATGGATTGGTATCTGCTGAAGCCAGTCCCTAGATTTGGTGCCAGTCCCTTGTCAGTGCGATATTTCACGGTGAGGAACCAAGAAATGTTTCTCTTCCCTTCCAAGAACAAGAATAGGGAGGGGGGGAGGGAAAAGAAGGGAAAAAAAAATATTAAAAAGAAGTCTTGTCTACACACTTACTCTCACCAGAGAACAAGAATAGGGAGGGGGGGAGGGAAAAGGAGGGAAAAAAAAATTATTGAAAAGAAGTCTTGTCTTCACACTTACTCTCACCAAGAGGCCATTGTGTTGGGCCTCCACTTTGGTTTCTGTTATAAATTTGCATGGTGTGATGTTTGCTTTGGCGGGTGAGGTGGTGGGGCAGTGCCTGGGACAACGGCTGGCTCCATCACTAGAGGATAGGTTGGGGCATGGTCCTTCTGGCAGCTCACGGGCTGAAGATGCTCTAGCGGCTTTAGGATGTGAAGCGCTCTCCTCAAGGATTTGCAGCATTCAGGGATGTTGAGGGCTGCATTTTGCACTGAAATGGCTTGATTTTGGGGTGGGTGCGTAGTCGTGGCAGGAGCAGGGAGCTCAGCGCTGAGCCTGCAAAAAAGCATCCCTCTGTGGAGCAGGCTCACGTTGGCAGGGAGATGAAGTGCACAGCCTAATAGGTCTTTTCCACTTTAATTTCTGCTCTAAAATGACTCTTTGTTACTGCTCTCAGACTCGGCGCCAACCGTCACTTACGCCACACACCAGATCTTTCTTTCTTTTCTGCCCTTCGCTTCATGGAGAAGCCTTTCAAGCAAACAAACATAAAACTGTGAGAAACCGAAGGAAGATATGGACTGGCCCACTCGTTAGCGCTGGAATGTGGAAACTATGAAGACATCTTTTTTTATTACCAATGCTGGAAAGCACAGTCACTGAGTGGGCTGGAACACAATTTATACTACATGCAGTAGTTAAAAAAAAAAAACAACCCTGCAAAAATGGGTGTAACCCTGGGCTGTGGTACAACTTTCAGCCCCCACTTGAGATTCGTCCATCCCAGGGGGAAACTGTGGTTTGGAAGAAGAGCACGCATTTAATTTAACTCGGAGAACTTATTGGAGTTGGCACTTCAAGAAAGAAGCTGAAGTATATTTTTTGTCATGATTAGTGGCCCCCTCACCACTACTTTTGATTATGTTGGAAGTGGAAAAGTTAAATTCTTATAAAATGATGATTTACAGTCCGTGATTATCCAGGTAGGGTGCGCGGATTGCGCCAGCTTGGTCATGGGACTCCAATCTCGTCCTAGTTCATTGCTGTGAGAAAATAAAACTAAAATGCAAAAAAGCTGAATACACATCCTCTGATTGCTCAGGGAATTTTCTTAGTCATACGTTATCTTTCCTAGTAGTGTCAGTTATTTTGTCTCCACTAAAACCCAAAGCAAAACACTGCCCTGACACTTTCCCCTTGATTTTGGGTCTGCAGCGGCCACATTTATTTTTATCTCGTGTCGTCTTTTCCCCTATGGTTTTGCAAATCCTCGGAATGGGGGGCAAGGGGAAGAGCTAATTTTAAAACAAGTAAATTCCAGGGGAAGGTTTCTTTGGTCGCTCTGAACAGGACTATCCTGGGTGCTGCTGCAGAGATGTGGCCGCCTCCAAATAGCACAGGGGTAGGTGCCAAGTGGGGAGGTTGAATATTTTCCTTGTAGACACATAACTTTGCCCGCAGGATTGAAGTCTCTTGCCTTAACGCTCTGCTAAGCTCCTCTGGAAGTACAAAGCTGCATCATAGGAAATGTACTTTAGGGAAATGTATCTCCGTACAATGAGCCGCCGAATAAAACCCCTGCGTGCAAAGAGTTTGGTGACGGGCGAAGGGTGGGTCTCACGAGAAATATCTTGGAGAAAATGCAGGGCATCAGCACTTCATCCTTTCTCCCAGCAATCTTTTACTGCTTTGGTTAACACTTGCTATGTTTTGATACACCTTTTTTTTTTTTTTTCCCTTTTTCATTCTCTCTTTATTCCTCGGCCAGGAAATTATCTTGAAACTGTAAATTCCTTTTGCTTTCAAATGTATGTAGTTTCTTTTCCCCCTCCACCTCTCCCCTAATAGGTTCCTTAAAACTATGTTTAACTCCAGTGTGCAGTAGTAGATACTCAATGGATTCCCAGGCTAAAAATCCAGCAGGGATAACGCTGGGATCTGCTTTGTGAGCAAACACGAGTGTGCCAGTGCATGTAAGACCTATAGCTGCAGACTGCTTTGTATGTTGCACAAAAAAAGTTCAAGATAATCAGAGTATATGGCACGTGTAACAGCTCCCTACCAGCGCCGTGCTTTTGCTTAGTGTACTGGTGCCGGGTTAGTCAATGCAATTTGTGGTCAATGTCTGGAATCGCTTTCAGCTCCTGCTTGCTCTTCCTTTGAGTGCCATTGCAATGCTCATTACTGACTACGGTTAATTCCTTGCAGTAATCTTCTGTGGGGCCTAAAGTCCCCGCATCCAGCAAAACACATAAGCCTCTCCTTGTATGATGTGTCAAGGGGCCACAAGTGCATCTTTAAATGCCGCTTAAACTAGGATGAGTTTAAATATCCATTTAGGCTTTTCTCTGTTTTGGGGATGGAGAGATGAGGATGTGAATATTTATGAAAATAAAGTAATTTAGGTGCAAGGTCCCAGGTTTGGAAAACTTGGCCCATAAAAGACATGCTGTAAGGGTGCTTGTGGTGGTATAAGATAACAAAATTCACAAGTCGTTGGGATTAATCTCTCAAGTTACTGCAGGGGCGTTCTGTCTTCACACTCATGTAGCCTGATTAAGTTGTGTATAAATTTATGTCCCGATCTTGCAACCTAATAAACCTACACAGTTTCCAAGGCCTGACAAGGGCTATAGGGTTTGGAGCATAAATTCTCTCCCCTCCTTTCATGAAGCGCCATACGCACGCCTGACCCTCCTTGGAAAGAGCCGAGCACATCCCACGTCAGTCTGCAAATAAACTACCCATTTCAATGCCAAAATAAGTAGAATAAATTATTTGCTTCAAATATGCATTCAAACTCTCTCAACCTAGATGCTCTTTTTCAGACGTTCAGCTCATTTGCGAATTCTCTGGGAGCAAAGTTTGTGTTCAAACTTTTGGACTCCTTGCGATCTGGCTGGAAAGTAGAGCACATCAAGCCTCGTACGTAATCAGAAAATGCCGTGTGAAAACAGGGGCTGCTGGGAGCTGCATCTTTGTTAAATTCCAGCTCGGCTGAACTCGTTCCTTGCTGCTGAAGCACTGAGCTCACTGGTCTTATGACTCTGTGTGCAGTCTGAACTGATTCCTGAGCCCGGCTAAGGTAAAGAGTTAAGCCTGCTCTCCCCTTTCTAGTTGGCAGAAAGTTTGCAGTTTAAAATTACATACTGACTCTGGTGTAGAGACACAAGAAATTATAGAGCAGACACTGTCCAGGACAACGTATAATTTAAAATGTACTAAAGAATGTATACCACATGGCAAAGTAAGTGAAGTGCTTCTTCAAATATAAGTGTTTTGCATAGAAAGGCTGTAATTATCCACTCCTAGGGAAATGTTTGCATTCATTCTAAATCAATATTTACTATTCATCTCTTGTGTTCAACAAAACAAGGATTTAACATTTTTTTGTTTTAATGAGGTACTAAGACTACAATAATACTACAATGTAATTGTCTTGATACAAAATATTGCTAAATTGTGTTGCTATTTCGGGAGCGAGCAGTTTTTAAAAGGAGGGGTATCCCTATTTGTGAGATGTTACTGCAGGAACACACAATTCAAACTCAGCCAAGCAGGGAGACTCACCAGTTTCAAAGAGATGTTAAGCCGTCTCTCTGTTAAGGCCCTTAACTGGGATCATTCGGGTGAGTCCTCTGCCTTCCCCCCCGAAAGTATCAACCTCTTTATAATGATTCCTTTTCAGCTGGCGTCTCAACAACAACAACAACCACAATGCAATTTCTTTTTCTGGTGTTAAGTTTTGCTTTTTGGGTTGTTTTTGGTTTTGGTTTTCTGATTTATTTTTTTTCCCCAGCATCTTTCAGCCAGGCAGCAGGCGGTAATTGGGCTGCAACTATCTCTGCGCGCTGGTTCGAACCTGTTGATGCAAGTGGAGTTGCCTGAACTTTGCCCTCCTGGGAAAATTTATTTTTGGGGGTGCAAAATGATAGAAGAGCTCTGCATTTTATCTTATTTTAGGGAAAAAAGCTACCTTTAAAAAATGTGATATGTTAATTGGGGAGGACATAGAGAAGGAAACGGTCCTAAAATCACATGGGGAAGATCAGTCCTTCCTGCAGCAGGGTCCTGGTGGAATAAGAGCATCTGAGAAAGGTCAGAGCACATTTAATCACAGCCTGCGTCGCTGTTGCACTGTGGGTAGGAGGATTTCCTTGCAACAAGCATCCTCCTGTTTGAATTTACCTGGGATATCTTAAGAGGTATTACTCAAACTTCTCTAACTTAAAAAAAAACCCCAAACAAGCAAGCATTTTTGGCACTGTGGTGGCTCCATGTGAATCAAATCAGATAACTGGAAACACTTTAGTTGGAAAAACCTTTAAAATCCTTTTTATGTTTAATCTGTATTTTATATTCTCACACGCTGCCCACCATCTTCCAGGCTCTGGCCACCCTTCCCACCCTAAATGCTTCCACTTCTGCTGCTAAAATTCATGGTATAAAAGTAGGCTTTTGAGTGAATTTCAACCTTGTACTCAAGCAAATAGTCTTGTATTTTTTTCCTATGCATCTGAAGTCATTCTTGTTCTCTGAGAAAATCACGCACGTAAATAGGGTGAATAGCCCTGGGAGAAGAGCAGTCTCTTTCTCTAGCAAATGTTATTGTAACTGGTGTTTTAATTCTCCAGATATCACTCTCAGTGTACTGGGTAACAAAAGGCTGTATAGTGCCTAATCATTCAGCAGTGATCCAGGAAAAAAGCAGAAGGTTAAGAGCAAGTTCCTAAAGTCTGTAAAATCAATGGGACACTAGAAAGGGAACTGAAGTGTACCAGAAGGGACCTCTTGAGGGTCATTAAAAAAAGCAGAAACTGATTATGAACAGAGCTTTTACCCGAAGAACTGGAGGGGGCCAGCAAAACCATTCTGCTGCACTCCAGTTAAATGTCTAATAGTGGAGACATTTTCTACACAGCCCATAAAGGATAATGAGGATGGCTTTGATAGCTTTCAAGAAAGTTGTTCTTGTCAGTGTTCACAAAAACGTGATCTGAGCGTGCACTCTCTAAGCACGCAGACTATGGGGATGATACATGGGCAGTGAAAGGGAAGATAGTGACCCAATACTGGGCATTTCACCCCTGTATTATGCCCTATCTACTACAAACAAGAAAAATTGCATTGAGTTAACAACAGGATGCAAACAGTAGCAGCAATGGAGGTTGGCGTTACACCTACCAGTTTGGTGTCATCCCTTGCTGCAAGGTGGGATGTGCAGAGAGGTGGTGATTTTGGGTGATGTTATGTACATTACACTGGATTCATGTATCTCTCACTCCAGAATAAATGAGAAATAAGGTTTTCTCCTAAAGCTTATTGAAATCTATTAGCATCAGCAAAGTTTGAGTAGAACCTAATAGCTTTCTGCTGAGTTTCTGCATTAGGAAAGCTACCCACTGAAAGCCTGAAACATGGCAGTGGGAACTGGGAAGTCTGTTCCCTTCCTATCTCTGACCCTGATCCTCTCTGCAATTTTGGGTGAGTCACAGCTTTGCTGTAATTCATTTTCCCAAAGAGTAGAATTAGTACAATCAAACTTGCACATCCTACTGGAGTACTCCAAGAATAATCTGTTAAAAAAAAACCAGTTTGAGATGCTAATGGGATGGTGTTTTAGAAGTTCAGGGTGTTATCGGTTACCTTAAAAAAGTAGGGAGTTGGATCTGCTTTGCTTTTAGCCTATAGAGCAGTTTTGTTGGGGAAAAACATTGGAAGCCTTTCTAGTAAAATTTACCTTTGAGGTTTCTGTACTGTGCAGGAAACAAACCTTTTATTTGGAAACAGACAGTCACAGGGATGAGCCAAATGTGAGTCAGTCTAACAGTGGTAAAGGCAAATTGTGCAACTTCTGTGTCATTACTCTGTGATTCCGGCTATCTTCAATTAATAGGAAAAAAAATGCAGGAAATTCAGGTGGAAGGAATGCATGGAAATTGAAGTCAAAGAAAAATACTCCTTGTGGCCTTGGCAAAGTGAGTTTTGTAAGCTGAAGTAGCTTTTAAGCAATTAGCATCTGCTGTGGGCAATTACCAAGTGACACGCAGCCCCAGATGGAGAGCTCCAACAGCCAGTGGCCATCTGGATTTTGGTCTTCATCAGGGTATGCTCTGTTATGGGTTTCACCTGGTCTGTGAGACAGCCCTGCCTCTGCCCCACGTTGTAGTCAACCTTGAGTCATCGGTTGTGAAACTAGTGAAACAATTCCTCTGAGTTTACCAGGTTCAAAGCTTTCTGGAGTCACCGGAAAGATTATTACTGAAAATGTTGACCTCTGAATTGATGCATTTCCCCCAGTTTTCCAAAATGAGGTAAGCTACTCAGATAAAATCCACTTTTGAGTCATAAGTAGCTCGATATGCACCAGTCTCTGTTGGGACATATGGCTTGGGAGCCTTAGCATCTGAAATTACACTTGGAAAATCAGCTCTTAAAGGGAGATTTTTGTCAAAAGGCTTTCATATTTTTTAAAAAATGCAATTAAGTTTTCCTTAGAAGTGATAAGAAGTATCAGATCCAACCACAGAGACTAATTCTCTGAAGTAATCTAATTTTAAAAGTGAAACTATAGTTTAGTTTGTGAAATTCAAAGAATAAAAATCAAAACCAACTGACAGTTTCTGACTACTCCGTATCTAAAAATGGGCCAACCTCATTTAGTCTATTTAAAAATTGTGTATCCATACAGCCTGCATGCCAAGTTCAGCATGATGGAAATGAAAATGATTGAGGTATAAACCCTTGGAAAACAGGGTTTATAATGGAAACAGTAATTGACTTTTAACTACCGCATCAAAAATACAATACTATAATACAAAGCCTAGCTCTTGGGATCCCAGCTCTGCTTCTAACCTCAGGTTGGCAGACAAACACCTCACCACAAAGCTAACTAATGTTTATAGGTTTGGGTTTGTTTTGTTGGTAGGGGTTTTTTTCGTGCAAAAGGAACATAGCAAGTGAAGAAAATTTATAGGAGCAAAGTAGAGTTGGCCAACAGTTCAAAAGTTCTCTCTCATAAGTTTTTTGGTGCTTTTCTCAATCACAGATTCTCTCTCAACTCATAAGACTAAGAGGAGATGTAAAACTTCTCTTCTGGATAAATGCTCTATTTTGGCTGATAATTCTATTAATGAAGCTTGAATCATAACCAAGCTTTCATCTCAGCTTTGCAGATACTTCAACTGTTCCTCCAAAGGTCAGAAATGTGGTTAACCTGAATGGAGAAGACAAAAAAGACCAAATTCTTTACAGCTGTTGACTCCCTGCTCTGCATGGCTGTGACAGGGAGGAGAGGAGAAGTGGTTCTGGGAATGGAGCAAAGCCAGGCTTCCATTGATCTCATTAATGTTGCTTACCAAAGCCTTTGCCTAGCCTGAACTAGGTTGTTACTTATGTTGTTAATTATGCTTGTCATGGTGTCTTGCCATTTTGGGTTATACTGAAAGTACCAGTCCTATCTAAAATTCTCATTGGGGTAGATAAGGAAGTTTATTGGTGGGAGAAGTAGTGCTCAGACATGGTCGATAGACTCATCCATGGACACATGAAATAAAACTGAATATCATGAAGTTCCACTGAGGTGATTGGGCTTGCAGTACTTTAAAAATTCTTGCTTCTCCGTGTATCAGTAGTTTATGCAGTTCATACTTTTGTAAGTAATAAAGAAAAGAGAGGACACAGCAGGAGCATTCTCTGTCCATAAATGGTTTTAGTTCAGCTACAGATTAAAAAAAGAATTGTAATTGCTTTTCTTTTCTTTAGATATTGATGATGATACATAGCCATAAGCTTAGATCTCGGTGAAGCTGCACCTTCACGCCTGCCAGCATTTCTTGCTCCACTCAGGTCATGCAAAGGGGCTGCAGAGAGGGTTCAACAACTCAAACCTCTGTTGATGATCACTGTTAATGCATATATGTGTATTCAGACCCTAGAAAATAGGTCATGTATATTGCAACAGTATAATTTACCTATTCTTAGGCAAGTTTCCCAGTACTGGTCCCATGGGCACATTTTTTTTCTTACCTTTAACCATTGAACACCCTTCATTGCAAACTTTCCTATTGATGTTAGTGTAAAGAAGATCTAGGACCTGACACTATTGTTAAAGCTCTTTTTTCTGGAATGGAGAAAATTTACCTTTATTGGCATCCATTTCTTTGTTCAAATACAACTCCATCGGAAAATGATTGGGAAATTGCCAGTGCAAATACCAAGTAAAGACTCCAAGAATTGGCCCTTTATGATGAGTGATTTATGAGTTATACTTTAAACTCTATAAGCTATGTATTTCTATTTGGATTTTGAAAAACAAGCTGGGGAAAAAGCAAAAATAGGTTAGTAAAAAATGTATACAGTTGTGGAATGCTAGTACAGTCTTTGGCATAGGATCAAGTAATGATAAAGCTCGACTCCATAGGGATATTAACATTTTTAAAGCAATCAATGTGAAATAAATCTGAGAATGTATGTTTAAATTACGAAAAAATACAGCATGAATATGCATTTTGTAGCTAACTGCTCCCTGTTGTTTCGGGCACTTGTCCTGCTTTAGTGTGATCTTTGAGGAGGAAAAACCTCACTGGAGCAAAAGCTACATTTCAAGTCTTATTTTAGGTAGTTTGCAATCACGGATTTCCCTATTTTTTCTTATCATTTTTCATTGATTTGCTTTTTTAAGGGTTTTATCCAACTCAGCTTGGCACAGTTCAAGTGCACAACTGCAACCTTTTCCATGACCCAAAAGTCAGTGCCACTCTGTGGGTTGGCAGTTTGCAAATAAAACATATCCTTAATGAAGTGTGGAAGCTCCTGTTCTTTTCCTTCCTCAGGAGACGTGCCTTAATCTCTGGCTCAGAGCCTTGTCAAATGCTGCAGTAAAGAACTGGCAAGCTCAATGCTGCTAATGGATTGAAATCTCCACCAGGTTGTTCATTTCTTGAGGGTTTGGGGTTTTTTTTCTTCTGCCTTTTTAATTTATTTTTTTTTTCTCCTAAATACTGCGGCAACTACAGCATCGCTCCAGTCCTCAATCTTCTATAGTGATTGGTTAGGGACTTCAGTGACAACTTTACAGGACACGTAAGAGAAATTTAAATTATGCCACTAAAATATACCAAGGATTTGGTTGCTTATGTAGGTCAATTATTAAGGGAAAAAAATAAGATTAAAACCAAGGGCTGTTCTGCATATTTGACGTTATTCCCGAAGATATAAAATTGTGGTATTTATGCTTATAACTTGTGACAGGTTCTCTAAGTCATAGACGTTTTGTCTCTTTTGTAGTAGAAGCTGAAAACATTAGGGTATTTTTTTTTTCTTCCAAAAGGTAACTATAAGCTACTGAATTACATTCGAATTGCTCTAAAATAATTAAATGCGGTTATTTAAATTATGATGATTTCTTGCTTTTTTTTGAGATGTATTTGGCTAGTATCAGGATAAGGATAGCTCTTAAGAGTTCTGGTATAAATTGAGAAAACACTGGATATTTTTAAAAATTTAGATTTATTTTTTTTTCTTATCTTAGGTTGCCTTTTCTAACATAACTGTTTTTTATGCAGATGGAGAAAATCACTTGTCAGAATTTACCTCTTTACCAAGTAATTTTGAGAGGGGTCCAGGTGACCCAGTCAGGGTGCAAAGAGCTATGAGCATTTGCAATGTGGTTTGCAATAGCCTGTATTGCAACCTGTTGTTGTCCAGAGCTTGCAAACTTTCACATCAGAGAAAGACAAAAAAAAAAAAGGAAATGAAGAAAGGAAAACAGCAATTATTCAATCGCTTGTGCTAGGGGCAGGAGTTTGTAGTGTTCCTGTAGTCTCTGTTAACCTGGTTCTGTCAATGTCAATAACTCCGTGACATCTTGGGAGGAGGAAAAAAACGTGGGCTGATGGGTAGAAAAAGCCGTTTGGTGCTAAAATGTTATCAAATAATGTATGCGAGTTAGCGCTGTGTATTCTGTGTCATTGTGCTGGAGAGCTGCCGGTATGATCGCGCTCATTTGAGACATAGGGACTCCTTGGGAAGAAAGTAGGTTACTCTTGGTACTGCTGGTGGATGGAGGGGAGAGAAAAGAGATGTTTTCATACAGCTGCCTTTTTAGATCCATGCTGTAGCACGTTACTGGAGGGTCCTTGGTGCGGTTTATCTAAGGAGCAGATGGGAAGTCAGGTTCATCCAGCAATGCTTTTGGCAGATCAAAATGATCGCACGCTGCATCGAAGCTGATGTTCTCTGTAGAGTTCCTGTGCATCTATGGGAACTACTGAAATAATCATTCTTCCTGAAATATTTCCATCAGCAGGGAATTGATATGACCTGTGGTGACCTCGTGTCTCATTATTTCTGCCCCTTAACGAGTTTCATTAAAGAAAGTGTCTGAATGGAGCCCATCCATGCACCATTGCACGTAGATGGTCTAGAACCAACGCAGCACCTCTGCAGCTGCCTGTGCTGCAGATGCCTTAAAACCAGCTTGAAGCTGCCTGCTGAAAGAAGTGATTTGCAATCTGTAAAGACAACAGTTAGGTTTAGGATGGGAAATAGGATATAATTTAGGAATTGACCAAGCTGTGATGTGTCATGTCACTTCAGTGATTTTCTGGAGGAAGAAAAAAACACCCTAGTCTTTGAAGTTCTTTTCTTAGAAAACTGAGTTTTATATCAAAAAAGTGTGTTTCTGGAATTATTTGAAAGAAGAGTGAAAGGAAACCTGAGTCCTAGGGAGGAAGAGGAAATTTGTGGAGGAGCTTGAAGGCTCAAAGACAGGAATGGCGGGAGCTGTCTGGAGTGCAAAGGCATGAGAAAAGCCATGAGTGGGGGGATTAAAACCTAATGTCTCCAATTTTTGCAAGGGTGAACTAAAGAAATGAAATCTAACGTGAAGTGAGAAGAAGGAACTTAAGGAGCTGCTGGAATTTTGCTGCACTGTTTTGCTGCTGGCTTTTGGATGTGTGATTTTGAGCTTCAAAGCTCAAGCTGCGGATCATGTACCGGTGATGGGTATCATCATGTAGTTTTTCTCCTCTGCCTTCACAGACCTTGGTTAGTGGTGAAGGCCCAAAGTGGCTAAGACACACATTAATGTAAGACCTCTGGTTGTAAATCAATATTTGAAATAAATGGGTTTAACTGTTCATTATGGAAACTTCATCCTGAGAATAATTATAAGTCGAAAAGTGAAAGTGAGATTTAAGTCCTGTGTTGATCTGCAGAGATTTGGCAAGCAGCATACATACTTAATCAGTCACACTGTAGCTTCCATGCTTAAGATGGAGCTTGCAGCTTGTTTGCTCTGAGAAATACAGTATATTCATTCATCACGTTTATTCAAATTAGGGCATCTGAGGGGTAATGACAACCTTATTCTGCAAAATTATCTGCAGCGGTTTAAAGAATGTACCTGCCAATAAGAAAATTGGTAAATCTGCTGATGGCATGTTTAAAAAGAGCTCAGCAGCCCAGTTTTATCCTGTGTACAACATCAGGGGTTGCAGCACATGCTCCCATGACTGCCTTGTCCACACCAACCAACATTGGTAACGTTGTGTTTCTTTATCGCGATAAACTTCTGTTATGTTTATGTCCTAAATGTGAACTTTCATTGACTGCACTGGAAATCTGGGCTGTATCAGAGCTGCACCAGGAAGCACTGTGTTAATTGCTGCTAAATTACTTTAGATGCTACTTTTTTTCTTGAGCAAAAGCAAATTTTATTATTATCGCTGCTTTTGCAGAGCAATACATTCACTCGATGACTTAAGTCCACATATATCTAAATCTTACTGAATTTCTTTACTTTTTTTAAGGTTCTTTATCTTTTCTAAAGTTCTTTTCCTTTTATTAAGGTACTTTACCTTTTACTTTATGGTTACTGATTCAGTAGCACATACACTGGCTGTAGGAATAGTTACTGTTTTTCTCTGTTCTTATATAGGTCCCTTCACCAGTTTCTTCTGCACTTCCTCCTCCTCTGAATTAAAAAAACCAACAGAAATAACAATAACAATCTTGCTGTTTTTCTCCCTTCCAAGTAGGTAGGAGAAAATTGCTTGATTAGATTATAGGGTCTGTATATGTGTGTAAAGATTTTATTGTGGGGAATCCATATTAGAGCCAAAACGATTAATGGTAATTAATGTTCCCACGTTTAATAACAAAAGATTTAATAGTGAGCAGTCATTTGCTATAAAATGTTTCCTTGACGTTTCTTACTAAAAATAAAAATTCTGAGCATGCCACATAGATTTTTGGGAAAGAAGAAAAAGAAAGACTAGGTAAAGAAAACATCTCACTGTAATTTAAACCATTATTTTTCTGACAGCTTTTTATCTCCTGTCTCGAAGAAACAAACATATTAAATTTTTGATTAAAATAGTTAGGCTTTGTGAGAGTGTTTTTTTCCCAGTGCAATAATAAATATTTATTTCTGCCAGAAACAAAGAAGTTTGTCTATGAGGCTTTTACTGATGCTTAGCCAAAGCTATGAGTCTCTTAACTTAATAAATACACCTCTTATGCACTTGCTTTCTCTTCTTCAGCAGAAATTTTGATGTACAAGTAACATTCCTATAGAGACCAGGTCATCCACTAATATTGGTCATCTGCCTTCCTGTCCTCCCAGGCACCGGCACCTTTGATTTTTGTTTATGAAGGATGAAGTGCACTCTATCAATTAAAGAATAACTCCAAAATGCAGAGTCAAACCACAGCCACAGTAAATTTCCAAATGAATAACAAAGGCTTACAGCAAGATCTTCAGACATACGGGCCGGACACTGGATGTGGCCAGAGAAGGAGTTTAACGTGACCTAGCGAGCTCTTGCAAAATCCTCCTTCTGTTGCTTCTGCGATACCTATCCCCTGTTGTGTTCAGTTGGCATTGCTTGAAATACCACCTCCTACCCGCCAGCGCCGCGGGGGCAGCCTGGCTGGCTGAAGTGGTCGGAGGCTGGTGTTGGGCACTCAGATCAGAAAGGGGATTGCGTCCATTTGGGAAAAAGCTCTTGGCCGAAGTGACCTCTACCGACTGTAATTCCATCTTTTTGAAGAAAATAATTTTAAAAAGTGCAGAAAAGAAAAATACTGTCAGATGTCCATGTACTATTAACAGAGAATAATTTATACTGAATTCTGCTCTTACTGTTTTGGTAGATCTGTATGTGCTCTGCCTATGATCTGGATGTGGCTAGGGTTTCTCTGTCTGTGCTTCTGGCAAATGTGGTCAGTATTTAACCCAGACTGTATTTTTGTGCTTGCCATCTGCTTAATTCTGAATGTCAGATCCACAACTGGCCCACTAGTTATTTCTATTCAGCTATTTTGAACTCGCCTCAGCGCAGCAGATAGGAGAGGATGTACTGGTTATGCGAAAATGTCAGCTGAGCTGAATCTCCTCCCAAAAGCTTAAAACCAAATCTTTCTTTGTGAAAATAAAAAAGGGGGTGATTCTCCTACATTTTTATTGCATTTTATTGCATTTTTATTGTCTTGTCCAGCCTTGAGCTTTCTTTGTGTTGTGGCAATTAGAAAAAAATGAAAATATAATAGTAAGGGAAGAGCTTTTAATCTGATTGGAATACCAAGTCAATGGGCGCACAACACAAAACCCTTACTAAGTAATTTCCAGTAAAATTCTAAGGTTTTAGGTGTGGAAAAACTTCGATATTTGACTAAGCCTGGAAATGTTTAGCTAAAGTGGGCTATAAGATCTTAGTCCTGACCATACCACCCTTCCAGTCTTTCTTACACAGCCAGGCTACTCAGATACTTGTTCAAATATGTCTGGAGTGTCTAATAAGAAATTAATTGGGAATGTTTTTAATGACTCATTGCAACTTAGAAATTTGGACATAACGAAGGAATTCTGGGAAAATTGCTTAGAGTTATTTCTTGTAAGAGAAATTACTTAACGCTCAGTTATTTGTATACTTCACAGGTCTGATTCAGCCTTTACAGTTTTGATGCCTCAAACAAATGTCAGCACCTTTACCGACAAATGCACTGACGAGTGGATTAGACAAGCAAGTGGGATGGAGAAGGCATCTGCTCCCGTCTTCTGATGTACCTCGAGGACCTACGTCTGGAGGTAGGAGAACTGCTGCAGCTTGGGAAGGGAATTCTGCCCTCCAAAGGATATTTTTTGGTGCCTGTAACCTGGATTGCATTGGAGGGCAAATAAGGCAGGCAAACCTTGAACTCATGGAGGTATACCCATCTCTTGGGGTAGCTTTTCTGCTGTCTTTGCAATATGGCTACAATCCTGTAGACATTGGAAGCGTCGGATGGAAAAGCTCACCCAGCACATGGACGCCCTTTGGGGAATTGTTTTGTTTCCTCACCCTCATGTACTCCTGCTCAGAAATGGCCAAGTGAAGCATGCGGTACAGGTGAATAAACCTGTATTACACAGTCTGCATGCTAACCCACGTTACCTAAACCCCATCTGCCGGAGATTAAAATGTTAAGGTGCGAGTGATTGTAAACCATTTATTGTTTATGAATTCACAGTCCTCTTGGATGTCCCCAGGTGCTAGGTTTTGCTTGTGGATCTCTGAACTAGCTGAAGGAAATGTAAAATCAAATGTAGACAGACAGCTCCCTCTTGAATACATATCCACAGAGGCTCAGGAACACTTGTTATGCTAGCAAGAGTGTGGAATAAATTACGCTCAAGAAATTTGCTCTAGATCCACCCACTTTGGATGCTTGGCTTTGTGTGCAGCGTTAAAGGCCGTCCTCGGGGAGCTGCCATCACCGCGGTGCAGACAGGTGGATCTGGAGACACGCGGTCTTGCAGAGTGGCAGAGGACCAGCAGATCAATATTTAATGTGAAGGCTGCTGCAGCCCCTCACATGCATAATTTATCCCTGCTTTTGGGTACAGATGGACCTGAATCAAGCCATGCATCCAGACTTACATGGATATTGGAAGCAGGTCCAAGCATTTCAGATTGTCCTCACCTTCAAAACAGGGGCAATACAGAAGCTGGCACTCAACCATTTCCCTCCTCCTTTCTTTGCAGAACACCGAAGGAAACACTTTGACGAAGTCTTTGAAATTTGTGTTGCATTACAGTGAGTTTCTCTCATTGAGGGCACATAGACCTGTTTGTCTTTCAGAACAGAATTAGGGCTCTAGAAAAATATTAAGCATTTCTGAGTTTAATTAAGTACACTAACAGCATATGAGCAAAGTCAGCCTCATAAAAGAAAACATTATTGTACAAATTGACACAAAATAAAGGCCCTTTGGGATTAAATAAAAAATATAAATCTGGAAAACACATTATGGTGAGTAACCTCGCCACCCTGGCTCATTTCAGTGGGTGAATATCTCTGCTTGAGAATTTCCTTCCCTGACAAACGATTAAATACCAGTGATACGATAGTGTGCAACGCTAGCATAACAAGGTATGAGCAAGAGGGATTTGCTTTTGACTAGTTAAGAAATGAGCTTACTAATTCACAAATTTATTATAAGATTAGCCTTTAATACCTGATAATCACCTTCGTCAAGGAAAATTTCTTCTCTTCAAAAGGCAAATGAAATTTATAGATGGGTCTTGAGCCAGACTCGTGGGTGGTAGGTGACGTTCGTGAGAGGTCCAGCATTTCTCTTTGAGCGAGGGAAGAGATGGTGTTTCAGTAGAACGTGTACAGCATGCACTGCAGCATCACACAGTGAAACAGTAACAAGGCAGGCAGGGCAAAATCTCGGATGCCTTCAGATTATTAATCTCTTTGCAGAAAACAAATTTTATCTCTGTCAGACTGTCCATTAATTTTGGTGGAGCTACTTTTAAGGTCTTATGTTTGTATTTTAGGGAGGCTGTTACAGCTAAATACGCGAGTTAAAACATGTTTTCGTAATATATACAGACAAGTATTCCCATTTCAAAGGTGATGTTGTCATATAGATATAAGAACATCAGTATTTTCCGGACTCTTGTTATTATCTGCTTTGCAATAGGCCATCTGGACTTCAACTAAGAAAGGGCTCCCAATGTGTTAGGCTCATGCAAACATCTGGCGAAAGAAAGGCCTTTCCGCCCAAGGACTTTTAGCTCGAACTAATAAAAAAAGACAAAGTGTGAGAGAGGGAAAAAGAAGGACAGAGGAGGGAAGAAAAAAAAAAGAAAGGAAATTTTCTACAGTCCCACAACCTTTTACTACCAGATGGAAGTGTCTCCTGACTCCCAGCCCAGTCCCATCGTCAACAAAGGATATTGTGTAATTGTGGAGCACAAGTACCATATCCCAGTCCCTCGTGCAGTGTTATTGTGCACAGGTATGAGAGTAGAATGAGCCCTACCGTATGCCAGAAATTGCTGTTAAGATAAATATGGATATAAGCCTTTGCTGCATTGCTGCTGTTAGCTTTCAGGTTCAAAAGCTACAGATGAATGACAAGATTTTATGCATGGGTGTAGAATTTGGTACAAAATTTTCCTGTCTGTGTATCAGGCAGTCATGACACTTTGCTTGCTTTTATTTTCCTCTGTAGAAATTGGATGAAACAAGGATTTGAAAATCGGCGCTTGTGGAAATGAGGACAGCAAGATAAACATTGTACCGTGAGATACAGAATTACTGAAGCTTCATTTCCTATGGATTTGGGTCCTTTAGTTGCTCTCCCCTCCAGGTACTAAGATCTTTACCTTCTTGCACTACCTCCAGTCACTCCCCACTTACAGCCTACAGACCATGCCTCAGTTTCCCCTGAGCTGCTGCTAGCACAAGAGACTGGAAGCCCTACCAGATCCACGCAGGTACTTCTTGGCCAGGGCCAGGCCAGCAGAAATGGTACTGTAGAGCCTCATGTCACAGCTTTTTCTGCAGCAGAAACACTCCTTTCAATCCCTTACCTGTCTTCAGCTGTCAATGTTAGCAGAACTTGCAGGAATTTAATTATCTTCAGATTTTCTACCTCTCTATTGAATTGGGTTGAAATCAGTCAATAAATGCAAACTGTTAAGGAAGAAAAGATCTGGCAGACAGAGCTTCATGTCTTCAGGAGAATTGTCCAAAAAATCGAACTCAGAAAAGTATGTGATTTTGTAAAGTACAAAAGCATATGAAATGTAACAAAGAATGTCTGGTTATGGAAAGAAAGAGAATAAATAATGAGATTAAGTACAGAGCAAAGTAAAGGTCCGAGGTCAGTCCCCTCTTTGGATGACATGGAGGAAGAGATTAGAAGTTTCCATGATCGAGAGTATAGCCTTCCTAAACTGAGATATAGTAGTTTCAAAGTCTGAACACTAGACAAAAGCTTGTTTATTCAAGTTATTAAAGAGATCTCAGGCTTAGTATTCTCATTCATTCACTTCCTATGGGTTTTTCTACACATTGGAGCAAGACATGCAAGCGGGAGAGATAAAGTCTGCCTCAGGACCTTTGAGTATGGGACATCCAATGCTGAAGGTCTTCGTGGGACTGGCACCAGGCTAGGTTCCTCCTGGAGAAGTCACCGGCAAACGGCTCTATAGAAATCTGCATGTTTCATTATGCAAATAGAAAAGACAGAAAAGCAAACAATTTCTCTTAAGTGGCAGTTTCAAGGCTAAATGTGAGTGTTCTTGCACAAAGACACAGGCAAGAGGCTCTCTGGAAATCTTTCAGCAGAGTTAGAGAGCTTCCTGAACTTGAGCCAGGCAAAAATACTAGGACCTGAACCAAAAGGAAATATTTTATAGCTCGAATGCCTTTTACTAATCAATTTTTCTCTTTGGAAATGTTTTTTTGCCTCTTGTAGCTTAGACTAAAAGATTGAGGTATGATAACAATGCAGTGGAAGAGTCATGTTTGGCCAGGTGATGCGTAAGAATTTTGGATATCCTGGAATTGGCTTTTGGGCAAACACAGGTTTATAAGTGTGCATTGTACCTACCATTATGCCTGTCAGTACATCCCCTTTCTCTCATTTTGTGCTATTCCTGTGTGTGTACATAGATATATGTATTTGTGATGGCAGTGGTAAATGAAGTAGAAGCCCATTCTTCATCGGCATACGGGAATTGCTGGATTCAAAGACTGACAGTCAAGGCGAGAGCTGATTTGTCAGCATGCTCATGTTTAAACTCCTTAACAGATACTATTAGAGATGTCTCACTTTAAATTTAAATGTTTATCCTTAGTGAGTGCCTTCAGCCCTCCTCCATGCATAAGGCTCGACTAAGCAGGATTGGTGGGGGGCTGATGCCCTCACCTCCCACTCTTAGCCTGATTTTCTTCCAGCCCACAGGTTGCAACACGTAGTCAGTCACACCAGCCCTCTCTGCGATTGCCCCTGCATTATTTATCAGCCAAAGGACGTACCTCTGTCCCTTTTTTCAACCCAGCTTTGGTGACTCTGTGTTCAGGGGTCAATTCCCTCATCTCTGCATGTTGTGTAGAGTGAGGAGAGGCAGGGATTTTTCATGCCTGCTCACCAACATTTGAGGGGCATTTTATGGGGCTTGCATGAACCTAGGTGATTCTTAGGCATTTGTGTGTACAAAGAAAAAAAAGATATAAAACAGTCCCTATACTTTGACAATGGAGCTAATTGTCAGTCACACCAGCCCTCTCTGCGATTGCCCCTGCATTATTTATCAGCCAAAGGACGTACCTCTGTCCCTTTTTTCAACCCAGCTTTGGTGACTCTGTGTTCAGGGGTCAATTCCCTCATCTCTGCATGTTGTGTAGAGTGAGGAGAGGCAGGGATTTTTCATGCCTGCTCACCAACATTTGAGGGGCATTTTAAGGGGCTTGCATGAACCTAGGTGATTCTTGGGCATTTGTGTGTACAAAGAAAAAGATATATATAAAACAGTCCCTATACTTTGACAATAGAGCTAATTTTCTTTTTAGTAATTCTAATAGCAATTCCTGATAATTAGCTGATCTAATTTAGATTTGCATTTCATTTTTTTTTCAAAGCTGTGCTATTACAAATGGTCGAGGAACCTTGCCCTTAAAAAATGGTGATAATATCCTGACGACCTAGAACCGCTGTTGGAGAAGAGATTTTGCCTGAAAGGGTTTCAGGAAGTTACAAAACTCCTTTACATGGCCTGTTGGATCTGTGTACGATTTCCAACATTACACAAAATAAATACCAGGAGACTGGTGTGGTTTATACAAGAGTTTATAGAGAAAAAAATCCACCCACCAGCTCCCTTGCTGAGGATTACAACCAGGTCTCTGCTGCCAAGTTCTCTGTTTAGGTAAAGCATGAGAAAATCTGCCGTTTTTTTAGAGTCACAAAAGGGGTGCTACAGGGGGGGCAGTGAGAAGCTGACAGCTCGCCCTGCTTAAAAGGCAGCTGTTCCTTCTCAGGTACTATTATTAATAAACCCTAAGGTAATGTTTGCTCTGAAAGACGTCTAATTGAAATAATTTACCCTAACCCTTAGAGAATTATGAAACTGTTTTCATCATGTTCACACACAGCAAAATAATTATGAGATGCCATATGGAAAAGACATCATGTGGTATATGTATTTCTGAATGTATACTTTTTTGAAAAGGTTCCCACAGATAAATCATATAGCTAATTTACAAAGAGGAGGTGGATAGTAGTTCTTAAGTATGCAGTTTAAGTTTAAAATGGTTTCAGGCTGGGCAAATTTACAGTGATGATGACATGCAGTAATTGCACTGATCACAGGACGTATATCACAGAAGATGTCTATAATGCCATTAAGTTAGGGGAAATTCTGCTGGTGACCCTCTGCTATCGCAGTGTGCCACCCGATGTGGTCCTGAGCTCATTTTTCAGCTGAGATGTACCCACCTGAGGCAGTGGAGATGCTCCCCTATCAACAGGGAGTCTCTGAGGCATTTCTGGTTTGCATCTGGAAAGCTCTGAGCCGATATCAAAGCGAAAGGAATACTCTCCCCCTAAAAATATTTATCTTGAACAAAGCCCATGAGTGAATATTTCGTATGATGCTCTTCCCCACTGTCCATCTCTTGCAGGTTTTCCAAAGGGTATTATTCCTAACCTCATCAGTAGTCACCAGCTCTATCATGTATATGCATAATATATTTCTGTATTTTTATGTATATAGGCTTCATTGCATACAGTAGCAGGAGAATTATGTAGGGTATTTTTTGGTCTTTTTCCAGGAATAATTGTGGTAGATGATGAGACGTCTGAGGTTCTCTTCCCGATAGTTAAGAAGTTTCGAAGGTGCTTTTTGAATAAGGAACTCTTATTAACATTTCTAGAAATCTGGCTGGAGATCAGGCTTTCTTGTCAGACTTCTGGTAGTTCTTGTTTCCAGATGGATGGAAGAAAAATAAGAGAATAGCTTATTGCACCCTTTCTGTTTCATGTCCGATTTGAAACCAGCAAGTGAAGAAGACAGAAAGAAACTCATTCTGTCCAGTCCATCCCCTTTATTTCTAAGGACTTACCAAAAAAAGGGTTATCTCTAATTTTAACAGTTCAGGTTAGCTTTTATTTCGTCTGAATTAGCTCACCAGTCACTTTTGCAATTATTTCTGATATGATTGGTGAAATATTTGGAAGATCTGGGATACACGAATCAATTCCCTCCCAAGCCCTTGATTTTGCAAGACCTATAGACACACACCATCTATTGCTTATTCCCAAGTACTGACACCATTACCCTGCATTACCAGTGCAGGTAGTGCATTTGTCAGCAGCCAGTAGCTGAGGACTACAAGGGAAATATTTACCCAAGGTCTATGCTGTGGCATTACCCCAGTAATGCCATTTCAGGAATATCACGCTGTATGTCTGAGATTCGTGCTACAGAAACCGAAAAAGCTTTGGCATTTCTGTGCGTGTGACACCAGTCCGCAAATAACCACCTTTTGGAGACATGATTACAGTAATTCTGTTTTTAAAGGAAAAATTAAGAAAACATAAAAGAAGTGATATTCCTCCCGAATATCTAAAGGTGGGAGTTTACAAATACCCTTACTGCATGCGGAGCGCTAGGGACATCCATATGTGACAGCTCCCTAATCTTCCCAGGAGTATCCACATATGCTAATATTTACTCACTGTGTCTGTACAGATACAGTACATGAATGCTGCCGATGCATTAACGTGCAAGGATTGAAACGGAGCTTTTCTGAGGCATCTCATCCCTGGGAACCGCCTGCACAGGAGAGTTAGCCTTGCATCTTCCT
>NW_010176825.1:58637-71442 GCF_000695765.1 Mesitornis unicolor | reverse complement strand
GCTTTGGGATGAGAAATGTGATGATCTTTTTCCGTTTCTAATGTTGCACAGACAAAAAAAAAGCATCTTCCTCTTTTAGCAACTTCCAGTCATTTGTTTTTATGCTCACTGAAGGTGCATTGCATTTTGTGCCATTATAGTGCCCTAAACCAAAAGTCACATATTTTTTTTCCCTGCCAGTTACAGTAGATTATTATTTCACTACAGTATCCAAAAGCATGAAATAGAGATTTATGATACTTTTGTGTTTTCCACTTCAGTTCATGTAATACAGGGAAGGCAAAGTGTCTCTGGCTGCACAGCATCCCTTTTTCTTTTTTTCTCTTTGGAGCAGTGTGTGCTGCGTGATTAGAGGATAGTGAGAAGGTCACTGACCAAACTTTATCTTCCACACAGTTTCCCACAGCATGTATTCCTCCTAGGGAACATTTTCTCAGCTCAGGTTATTTCCAGAAATGTTCTCAAACCATAAGAACAGTCCTTGCAGTAAAACATTTCATTCCCACTTTTTATCCTTTATCTAGCAGCGCAGTGTTGACAGCATTTATGTTTCTTCTATTGACTGGGCCAAGAACAACAGGATTAATGAGGTTGTCTCTTCATGAGTGCATTATATTTTTCCCTCTGACCTTTCAAACATGGGAATCTTCTGTTTGCAGTATTTCTTAAGGAAGGAAAACCCCTTCTTGACGAAGCTGGTTTTGATGGGGCGGCTGTCTGGGTGGGAGCCCGCGCACCTTGGGGTGTCCCATGCAAGGGAGCTCTTTATGGGGGCGTCCCCCACGCTTCTCGCTGACATAGGAAACTGTGAAAGAGCAAAGGAAGGGGATATCTTTGATTTCTCATTTTTTTAAAGCATCAGCTGGGGGATGTGGGATATTTTAAGGACTTTCTCAAGCTATGAAATTCTGGTTATAAATCTACGCAGCTGCCTACAGACTATCGTACTGCAGGAACTGCTCAGGAGATGGGTAGATGCTGCTCTGCTATCCTTTGTTTTATAATTATTATTTTTTCTAAAGGTTTGCATATGTTTAGGCTGGACAAATAGGGGAAGGAGGAGTCGCTGGAATTGCAGCCTTCCACAGAACACTTTTATGCTTAATCTTTCCTATTCCTGATTATTTTTGACACAGGGTAGCTGGAACGTAATCAAGATAGGATCATTTCTAAGTACAGCAGGACAGGGAACGTGAGGAATTTTCCCAAGGATGGGAGTACAATTATCTTTAAACACAACAAATAGCTTTGCACATATGACATCTTTTAGCCATCCTCCTCAAAATACATCAATTAGATAAGCTAAACATTATTAAATTTTTGCATAAGATTGTTAAGGGTGAATTTTTCCCATTTTTCATCCGGGGAAACAGAGGGACAGAGCACTGGAAAAATTCCCAGTAGTCCAAAAGTTGTATCTACATAGGTCTCTAAGCTATTAATTTCCCCTCTAAGCTGTTTATTTTCCCTCTTGGTGGGGAAAGAAGCGCCACAAGTTTGTGCGTTCACAT
The DNA here is from genome assembly GCF_000695765.1 of Mesitornis unicolor. Taxonomy (NCBI): domain Eukaryota; kingdom Metazoa; phylum Chordata; class Aves; order Mesitornithiformes; family Mesitornithidae; genus Mesitornis; species Mesitornis unicolor. The sequence continues at coordinate 69,931 of NW_010176825.1, read as the reverse complement.
CTCACGGGGCAGTAAATGTGTTTTTGAAGGAAAAGATACTTTAGTGTCGGTCCTTTGAGCTGCTCCTTCCAGCCCTTGATGGAGAAATCTGTCTGATATTTCTGGGGAGGGAGACATAGAAGAGGTAATACACATATGTACATAGAGGCGTATGTAAATTATATATATAGCCCCAAGAATAATTTAGAAATAACTTAACCAAGCTCAAGACTTTGGCGCGTAGGTTCAAGGCATTCTGAGACTTTGTGGAGAGCTGAACGAGATGTGTGGATGTAGCCAAATTCATCCGTGTCAGCCCTAGGAAGGGAACAGAAACAAATATTTCTGGCAGGTCGTCTTAACAATTTAAATAATCCGATGTATTAGCTCTGGAATAAGGACAGGCTGCTTTTATGGTGTTACAGGTTGAAAAAGTCATCAGAGTAGCTAAGCTGTTTCTGAGCAACTCTTCAGAGTAATATTTCGTGAGATTCTGCAATATTTTCTCCTGAAAAGAGAAATACTTATGTAGTAAAGAAGGCAATTCAACTGTGCACTGTCCTCAGGTGCTGGTAACGGTCACTGCTTGCAAAGTGTCAGGAGGCTGTTTCTAAGTTTTCCGTGTGAGTGTATTACGTGTCTTAAAACTGAATTTCAGAGCTTTGGGGTTTGTTGCCTGAACTCTTATTTCTTCATTTTAAGATTTCTATTTCAGCTGAACATAAATAACCAGAGAGAGCACTTAATGAGTCTGTATCTGTATTTGTCAGCATTTAGGCAGTTTAACATAATTATGATAGAGAAATTCTTGTATTCTATTTTTTCTCTTATAACAATGTATGCAGAGGTCTAATTCTGCTGAGTTTTACTGCTGTTTAGCAAGAATAACTTGGGTAAATCTAAAGAACCTGTGATTTGCTTTCTATTCCTTTAAGCAATTCAGCTCCTTGTCATACACTAGTAAGATATTCTCATAAAGCCCCAAGTGAAAAGAATTTTTGGGTTGTAACCCTCAAGACTTTAAGATTTCAAAATCCTGACACTTCAGGATTAAAAAAAGCCCCACACATCTATCAGTGAACGGTGAATACATGTTTCTGTAGTTTGCCTTATTTGCATTTGTTGGTAATTAATTAAAAAACATGAGTTTAATTAAACTTGGAGTTAGGGGATTCATTAAAATAAAAACAAAAAGCATTTCGGTTAAAAAATGTAAAATAACGTGTTCAGTTGAGTTAGCTGGTGCAGCTTAAGGATTTGCAGAGAAATGCCGGCAGATCGAAAACTTTAGGGACTATCGCACTGCACGCAGTTGCAGAAGAGCTACAGAACAAGGAGAGCGGGTGTACGTCTTTGTCAGCAGATAAATTTCACTTTGCAAATACTTGAATTGAAATAAGAACGTTTGCCCTCAGTTTCTCTCTGGTCTGAGTCTGTGGCTTTGAAAAATAACATCCATTCAAGTCCAAAGGAAAGGATTACAGCACAAGCGGAGGTAAGGTTTTTAAAATAAAGGACTGAGTTAGAGGGGAGAAAAATTAAAAAAGCTTGAAGGGAAGAGATATTGCTCATGCAAAACTCACGACTAAATTGTACTTACCTGTTTATACTATCATGAAAAGTTCTTTCTCTTTTAGATCTCTCTTAGGCACAACTCACTGTCTTTAGCATTTTATTCTTTTCTTTGAGAACAGTGAAAAGCGTTTGCTTTTTAAGAAAAGACCTGTTATTAAGATGTTGAAAGTAATAATAGAAAAAAAAGTCCCAATTTATAATTAAGCCTGATGTTTTTTAAAACATCTTTCTATAGCCTGCTCTCTTTGATTCTGCCCCATTGGCATGACCAGGCTTGTCCCACCAGCAGAAGAAAACCAGTAGCAGAAATCTTGCAATATTTGTAGCCTGCTATGAAAATTTTCACTGAGATATTTCTGTCTGTGCAGTGAAATAGAAACAAAACCTTTCCTACCTTCTCAGACTGAAGGGGTTTAAGTGAAGGTGTCCCAAAGCAGTGCCCACTCCCAGACAGGTCCTACATGGCCCTACACGTGCTCCAGCCATGGCAGCTTTGGAAAGGCACAGGAGCTGATGTGACTGTCACTTCTGTTAGGTCCTGTGCTTTTGGGGTTGGAGAGCTACTGAAAATTGACTGATTTTGGTCAAACTGCCTCAAAATTAAAATTTTTCCACTTAACTCTTCCCCTAAAGCATTTAATTTGGGAAGGAAACAGTTATAATAATTGAATGTAATGCTAACAAAATCCTAGTTGTATTCATCAGACTCATTTTCCTATGAAATTCATTTAAAACATCTCAGTAATTAATACAAAATCCATGCAAAAAATGCTATATCAATCTGCCCACAGGTGTGTTTTAAGGGTGGCTTGACACGTGTGTAGGATGCTAGTGGACTACTAAGTGCATGCAAAATGGATATAAATAAATAAAAACCAAAGCTAACAGAACTAAGCAGCATCTTTGAGATGAGAAACCGCCTGTGGGTGCCTGTTTCCTGCACCGCTGGCCAGGAGGATCCCAGGGCAGCAAAACACCTGTATGAGCCACGGTGCCAGGGAAGGTGGCCCTCGCACAGGGAGCAGATGCTCCACAGCTGAAGTCTTTCAAAGGAGACACCTTTCGAGCCCCCAGCCTTATGGGATAACCGAGTCGTACATAAATAGTCTTTAAAGGGAGCATTGTCTGCTTTTTTTTTTAATAGGAAAAAAAAAAAGAAAGAAAAGCAAAGTGGATTTTTGTATGTGGGTAAAGTAAATATGGTTAGAAATACATGACTTGTTAAGAGCTTTTTGAGGACCCCACACTCACAAAATCTTTTAGGTCATGTGTTTGCTTTCCGAAACATTTGGTAAGTAATAAGTGCCAAGGGACTGTATGCACTCCATCTGGAATTAGCAGATTCCTCTTTGTTCAATTGTTCCTAAATTTGGAACCAGCCGACTTGCTTAAAAGTATTTTGATTTTCTTTTAAATAAATACGGGAAATAAACATAGCCCAGGACCTTCAGAGAGGTACATTATTAGCCTTCTCCCTGGCTCCACTATCCATGCAAGTCTTAAAGGGGCATTAGCCAATTTTGATGTCTGCAATTGGTTTATGGTAACAATTTATTTGGAGTGGCCCGTCATTTTTGTTTCCTTTTTTATAAATAGTATCAAAGAAATCAGAGGTGGAAAAACTACCATTAGGTCACTCAATCCACTCCACTGCCAATGCAGTCTGGTTCTCTACAGTGTATTTTTTCCAGTTCTTTGTCCAGGTTAAACTTGGAATTAAGTTAAAGACCCTGTAGATCTGATGAGAGGTACAAGAGCAAGTGAGGATTTTACACTTTTCTTCTTTCCTCCCTAGCCAAATACCTCATTTTCATCTCCATCTTCCCTGCATAAGGAAATGGCATGTCAAGAGATCAAGTAGATGCTTTCTCTTCGCAGGTGTTGTAGATTACTACCTCATCCCTGTAAAAATTTAAGTTTTGCTTGGGGAAAGGAAAAAAGGAGGAGAAAAGCAACACTTCTCTTATCTTCCCTGTTGTCCTATAACACCAAAGAGTAAGTGTCTGAGACCAGAACACCTGCTTCTCTAGTGGGCTTACGAAGAGAGACTGTGTTGCCTTGAAGGCCATTAAAAACCTTTTTAGAGAAAGTCTCTTTTAAAACAAACACAAAAACTTTACACATGTATTTAAGCAAACACTTTAAAGAATTGAAAAAGCACCCTGGAATCAGGCAAAATTGCACCAGATATGTCATACAGAATTCAGCTGGAGGACTATTTGACACTGAAAATGTTTTTGATGAAAAGCTTGCAAATCAGAGCTCAGAAAGGTTGTCCAGTGTCATTACATCTGGCATACGAAGAACTATTAAGAGGTGCAGGTCTGTAGCTTTGGGATCGGAGCCTAAGATATTCATCCTGTATATGTTGGTCTTCTTCCATGGATTTGAGTGGAACGGTGCCTATTTACGATAGCTGGGGATGGATGATCCCTCTCTCCACCGACTGCAGAGAAAGCTTAGCTTTCCTAAGCCAGAGCTCGTCTTTGTGAACTGTGTCTTACCATGCATTACAGAGCAGGATCAAGGTCTTTATCTAGTTCACGGTTGCTCAGATTTTTTGTTTCATCCAACATTTGTTCAGAATATAAGCAAACATTTTATTTCTGCTACAAGCTTTCCTAAGACTGGAAGTAGTGGAGCACAAGCAGATACATATTTTCTCCATGGCTACAAGGTCTTTTTATTTGGTCTAGATACACATCTGTAACTATTTTACCAACTCATGTATTCATATATACCGTAAGTCAAAGGAGCTTAAGGTTTCACTTCTTGCATTGGGTTGCAATCATTCTGTTTTGCAGGTTGCTTCCTATGCATTGTGTTTCAGCAGCCTAAGGGCTTTTCTAAATTGTTATTCTGTTCTTCCCTAGCAAGAAGGAACCAAAACTATAGTCAAAGATTAGCATGGGCTAGGCAAAACCTGATCATAATTTCTCCTACCTCTTTTCCCATTCCAGTCAATCCTTGTTCTGAGGGTCAAACCCCTATTTCCTCTGTGGGCTTGAAGAAGGTAAATTAGCGTGATTAAGTGTCAGCATCACTCAGCTGGATCTCTTGGAAATACCAGTGTTTGGGCTTGGCCCCTGACTGTACTGATTCGTCCTTTTTAAATCTAAGCCTATATGAGTTTGGGAGTTGCATCAGACTTTCATGGAGACAAAGTGATGATGAGGCCACTTAAATTCTTAAAGCAATTTTGCTCTCAGCTTTAAGGAATATAGTGCCATGGACTACTGGGTGTAATGAATATATGTAAGTATGTATATTATACATTTGTATGTTTATGTTAGGAAATATTTCATAGAATCTTGTGATTTGAAAAGATAGAAATTTGTTTTCTTCCGTACCTGCAACCTGAATAAATATATCTGCCAAGAAAAAGTGTTGATAAGTGGGGTAATTTTCTGACTATGTGTCCTCTTCAAGGATTTTTTGATGGCAAGAAAAGAGGAAATATTCATTCTTGTTCCCATATAAGTTAATTAAAACCTTGCCATTAACATCCATGAGAGGACAGAACCCCATATTACTATATTAATGAGACACCACTCATTTCTTTTTGTTTCCGGTTATCATTTATAAATTCTGAACAAGCAACTTTGTTATGAGACTAAACTTACTATTTGCAACTTGTAAATCTTTTTGACAATGCATATGTTCATACTTTGCATTTTATAGTCTGCTTTTAGGAGCCTCCTGGATCTTCCATCATTTCATGTCTAAAAATTACCCGATAGGTGGGCAAAGTCTTAGGAAAAGATGGTGAAACACAGCAAGTAAACATAAATGTTGGACGGTAGATGGAGCAAATCTAGATTTTAAAACAAAGGAAAAGGTTATCAAAGTTTCACTCTCGTGAACTGTGGTTTCTTTTAGCGGATTTGAAGGCGAGCCATTTTGGCAGGTCAGGTTATCGCATTGTGCTATAGTTAGTAGACTGGTTCTGTGCTGTGGTTTGTTGAGATGACTAAGTTGTCATTTTTAATTAGCTTTATGCTCTTCTAAAACGCTAATTACTTTACTTTTTATCAAGATTACTTGATTGGTAATGACAAGGGTGCCATGGTTACGTATTTTTAGAGAATTCCCCAACCTGCACAATTATATGATTTTCTGTTCCCCCTGGGTTCCTTGTGCAGTAAAGCCTTCAGTTAAAAATAGTGATTAAGAAAAAGACACATTTACTATTGATATCAACAGAAGAAAATATGTCTTGATTTTTTTTATTTATTTTATTTATTTTTTGGCAGGAAGGCCATTGCTAATGTATTTAGTCAGTGTAAAAATCCATTACACTTAGTTTACCTCCCTGTCAGTGACACTAGTGCTGCTCTGCTACCTTGGCTGAAGTTACCTCAGGCAAACTGCATTTGAGACAGGAAGCCTTTCTTTTTTTCCTGTTATTTGTCTATAGTCATGCATCCTTCCTGGTCATCATGGAAATTCGGCCTGACTTAACCACATTCATTTTAACTTGTAGAAATTACACAGACGCTGACTTTCAGAGAGTGCTTACCTCCCTGTTGACTGGAATTTGGTTGAAGAGCCCTTGAGATGAGCATGAGAGGTGCAGTGTCAGGTGAAATCTCTTTTCTTTAGCCACCTACAGATTACTGTAATCTCTTCTAGTTTGAAACAGCAGCAGCCCAAAAGGTGATGCTTCTGTGAACGCTCCCTCGAGGGGGGAAAGCAGCAACAGGGGACATAAATACTCCTCTGACATGTTTTAGAAATGCAGTTATACCCAGAGAATCGCTACTTTACTCCTGTTCTGCAACACATAAATACACGTCAGATGTGTGGTAAACCAAATTCTCCCAGGAGCTTGTCCTGAAAAAGGAAAAGACACAATGATTTAGAGTCTACATCTGCAGCTCTTGCAGCTGCTTCAGTCCCTGCTGTTGGGGGAGAATTCCCTGCATCCATGGCCTCTTGACACAGGGGCTTAGAGCACTTCCCAAAGCAAAAGCTCAGCGGAAACCAGTGCTGTCACCAACCTGATGGACAGGCGAGGTGGGGACAACTTGTAGTAAAGTGGTTGCTCCTACCATCAGGTGCCCCATCTTGCACCACCTCTTCTGTCCCTTTGCAAGTGTGACTCTCATTGCTTTCTCCAAACTCTGCTGAGAGCAAGATTAGACTGGGTGGCTTCCAAAACCAAAGGGAAGGCCAGCATGGTAGGGGTACTTGTACTCAAGGGTGCTGAAGGATGTGCTTGGCTGTGAAGATCTGTTGGAATGCAGTGCTACAGGCTTGGGAACAAGTGGCTGGAGCTGCCAGGCTCCAGTATTGAGGTGTTGGTGGCAGCAATGCCCATGAGCCAGCAATGTGCCCTTGAGCCAAGAAGGCCAACGCCATCCTGGGCTGGATGAGAAGGGGTGGTTGTAGGGCAGAGAGGTTCTCCTGCCCCTCTGCTCTGCCCTGGTCAGACAGCATTTGGAATATTGTGTTCAGTTCTCCTGCCTCAGCTCCAGAAGGACAGGAACTGCTTGAAAGAGTCCAGCAGGGCCACAGAGATGAGATGCTGGAGGGAGTGGAGCATCTCCTGCTGAGGAGCGGCTGAGGGAGCTGGGGCTCTTGAGCTTGGAGCAGAGGAGACTGAGGGGTGCCCTCATTCCTGGGGATCCATTGGGAAAGGGCAGTGTCAGGAGGAAGGAGCCAGGCTCTGCTCAGAGATAGCCAATGCCAGGACAAGGGGTAATGAGAGCAAGCTGGAGCACAGGAGGTTCAACCTGAACATGAGGGAAAACTTTTTTACTGTAAAGGTTACAGAGCACTGGACCAGGCTGCCCAGAGAGGTTGTGGAGTCTCCTTCTCTGCAGACATTCAAAACCCTCCTGGACACGTTCCTGTGTGACCTGGTCTGGTGCTCCTGCTCTGGCAGGGGTTGGACTGGATGAGCTTTTGGGGTCCCTTCCAACTCCTAATATTCTGTGATTTTGTAAATGTCTTCAGGTGTAGGAAACATGTGTGGGACATCTCTGTAATGACACAGCTGAAGATGTGAGGATGTTCTGGAGCTAAGGCTTGCACAACTCCTGTGTTTTGATGTTATTCTTCTTGGCGATAGACAGGGAATATAGCAGCTCCAGCTTCTGTAGCAGTGCAGTGTGATTCCTTGCAGCCTAGGTGTAAAAAAAACCACCTTCTTAGTAAGCATCTCATCTCCTTAATGAGCTAGAAACACAGCTATGACTTCAGTAATTAAAGTAAGGTTTTATTGCATTTTACTTATGTTAGCAACAAAGAGCAAGAAGAGAGACAAGTCAGGTAAGCTGGCAGCTACTGGGACTCTGGAAAACAGGCGTTCAGATCCCTGCTTCCTCTGCTGTGAGGAAAAACAGGTCTGGATCTTAAAGGTATTAAAAGCCTAAATCCTATGGAATTCAATGTAAATGAGTGGCTGAATACTGTGGAGATCTGGGCTTAATCTCTCTATGCCTTAGCTCTTCATCTGTCCTGTAAGGATTCTCACAATAAAAATAAAATAGCGAAAATGTTAAGGAAAAGAAGATGCACAGCTACTGTTGTCTCTGAATGTAAAAAAAAAAAGAATCTAAGCAAGATACTATATTTATTTCTTTTTCATGAGTCTCAGTTATGTCATAGTTTTCAATTCTAGAGAGAAGCTTTTACCCGCTTGTTGGGTAAATCACAGAATCACAGAAGTTGGAAAAGACCTCCAAGTTCAAAGCCAACCATCAACCCAACCCCACCATGTCCCCAAGTGCCACATCTACACGTTTTTTGAACAGCTCCAGGGATGGTCACTAATTGATGGTTGCATTCCCCAGCTATAACCAAGGCACAGTTCCCTCTCCAGAAGCTCACTAACAGCAAGGATCACCGAGAAGGTAAGGATGCAGCTCAGCTTTTAGAAATTGGACAAAAAGTATACTTTTCTCAGCACAAAACTGAACCTTTTTCACTTTCAGGCTAACTTTCAGCATCTCGGCTTTCTATGTGGAGCCTTGCTTCCAGTATAAATAAATGATCCCACATTCCGTCATGATAACATATGCTCATGCAGAGCTCAAAATTAGAAGGAATATGAAGTGTTCTATTAATTGCATGAATGTTGATTGTTAAAATCATGTGCTAATTGGTAATATCTGTGTGCAGTAGGTTCCCGCAATATGTGTTAGATTACATTAACTGTGCTTGTGACTCAGATATCAGGCATTATGCATTTTATAGAAGGAGTTTTTTAAAAAACTTTGTGTAATTAGGTTCTATAGATTATCGGTGTAGAAAAATTAGTAGAAGTCTGTGAAAAGGGCATGTGAAGTTAGAGCCGTGAGGAATATTGAGCTCTAAAGATGCATCTGCTCCTCTTTCTCATGGTGTGCTTTCCCTCACATACTCTCCAAAGTAATTCTCACCATGTTTGTCTTGAGGTAATTCCCAGGGAATCGAGTCAGAGCTCTTTCTCACTGCCATGGTGATTGCAATATACATTTGAAAGTTACATCTTTTTTTTTTTTGACCAGACTTTCTCACTTTTCAGTCTTTTCCTTTGCATCCCCCAGGCTTTGATCCAAGAAGCATTCAGGTACGTTACAGATAAATTAGATTATCGCTGTACTCACCTATCAGTGGGGAAGACGAGCATACTTAGCAACATGACTCTTCTGTACCAGATGTGCTTCCTCTCCATTCCCAGTCCCTGGGGAAAATTTCATATGAATCTGTTTTATTCATTGATGTTTTAATTTTATTGAGTGCCATGAGTATTTATTAAAATAGGCAAGGTAGAAGCAACTAAAGCTTGGAGCTAAATATGGAAAGTTATGAGTGTTTTTAGGAAGTGTAAAGGTTATTTCCACTCTTTGCATGGCTTATTACAGCTTCACTGTGACAAGGGAGCAGGAGATGAGCCTGACATGAACGCATCCAGTGCAGTCTGTAATACGCAATACAGATCATGTTCTGTGGTCATCCTCTTCACAGCAACAAATTTATTCATGCATTCACATTTATGCACAGGGAACACATTGGCGTTTGCTTCAACACCTACGCTGAGTGCACCCAAGCTGGTCCTAGCACTGCAGCTGCCTGCATGGTGCATCCTCCTCCTCCTCAGCCACTGCAGCCAATGTACTGCACTGCTGACTCCTGAAATCAGTTACTGGGCTGGAATCAGTTTCCTGAGTTAGACGTGGGGCTTCTAACTCACCCAGATCTTCTTTAGCAAACTTCTACAGTGATTTCTGCTGAATATTACCTGGTGAACCAGCTGAGTTGGAGAGCCTTCTATAAATCAATTATAACCACTCCCCTAACAAACTATCTTATAGCTAAACTCATATTATTTTTTCATTCCAATGTAAATCCACTTGTATTTTCTGTGGGTTAGATCGATTTTGAGGCCAGCTCTGTAACATGCACTGATACCATGTGCCTGCCCACTGTGCCTGCAGAGTAAGCTGGTGGGAAGGGGTGAGAACAGACTGCCTGAGCATCCCATGGTGCATGAACCATACCCCAGCAGATGCTTTTTGGTGGATGCTGCCTTTAAATTGTGTATCACTTCTTCGAATTAGCACTTTTCTTACATAGATTATATTTTGAGGGACTAACATAATTGAAGGACGGTCAAGATTGAAAATAACAATGATGAAAAAGGATTATTTAGAGAAAGATCAGATCGAGTTTTGTGTTGTTAAAAAAAAAAAAGGTTTAAACACTCCAAATGTTTCACGGGTCGCATTGAGAAAAATATTTACAATGAAACATCTAACGAGCATAATTTTAATTCATTTTACAGTGGACCAGCTTGGTAATGATGCAATGAATTAAAACAGGTTGTCTGAGAGGAAAAATGGATGCAGTTTTGGTAAAGAGAGCATTTACAGAAGCGTTAGAAGTCTTAAGTCTTATCAGGGCTATTACTCTAATATCTGTTGATTTACTGATCTTGAAACAAGCAAACCTCATGGGTTCATGAGCTTAATGTTAAAGCACACTTCATCAGTTGTCCTGAGAAATGCAGCAGAGCTACGAGGAAATCAGTTTTAGCCCCCATCCAAAATGTTGACACTGAATCAAACAGAGCATGAACTATATTCACAGTTTTAATTAAAAGAAAAACTGACAAATTACTAACATTCTAGTGTTCAGGAGATGGTTATCTGTTACAGAAATATTTTTGCTAATGTACATGCTCTCATACATGAAATAGTTTCTAGATTTATTTTATTATAATTGTAAACTATTGCATAAATGCTTAATCTTACCTACTTAAATAATGTTTTCCAATTTCTTAGCAACCCTTCCTCCTTCACTCCCTAACTCTGACTCACAAAGTGATGCATTAAAAAGGATGAACAGATTTAGTAGATGAGGTGACCACTGGAAATACGTGGGAAAACTACAAATTAAAAAAAAAAATAATAACCAGAAGGAAATTGCTTACTAATTTTTAAGATACAAAGGTTAATCTCAAATGACTACCAGCCTTCGAAAGGTTAACTGTCAAATTAAATAACAGGGACATGCAGTGGTCACTGGCTACCTGGGGGAATAAGCTGTTAAATTACTTACTTCAATTCACATAATTTACAAAGAGATTAGCTCCTCATGTCTCTGCAGAAACTTTGCGTATTCCAGGGACGGTTTTGTTCCCTCCATGCCCATGAGGGCCTGGCCACTGATGGGAGCATCTGGGGTAAACTGGTGTGTGCTTCCAAGGAGGAAAAAGTAAATTGAGGAACAGGGCAAGCTGTCAAAATCTAAAT
>NW_010176825.1:23587-58606 GCF_000695765.1 Mesitornis unicolor | reverse complement strand
ATAAAATAATAAATAATGAAAATCAGGTTGCCCTCATTTCCTTCCAATAGCTAAACACAGACCCCAGTTCTTGGCCAAAGCTGCTGGGACAAAAGGAGTGGGAAGGGGTGAAGGACAGGGTGGCTGCAATGTGGTTTCTCCATGCAGGGCTTGGGCTCTGGAGATGAAAATTTGATGGTGTCAGAGTGGGGCAGAGCTGTTTGCTGGGCAGGGAGAGTTGTGGTGCACCCAGAGCCAAAGGACGTCACTAATTTTCACGAAGCCAAGGGGAACGCAGGACAATGCTGGATGCGTTATTGTGGACTGTTCTTTTCCCGTTACTCTTTGTCCCATTGTTTCAAGCTCGGAGGAGCTGGCAGCCTGGGAGGAGATGTCACCACAGAGATTGTTGTCCTCGAGAGTGTCCTCCATGGCTGAGGTCCACGGAGAGGCTGCAGTGGCCCCAACCAGTCTGATGTCTGCCCCAAAAACCAGGCGGTGGCTTTGGGGAGGAAGGCAGACTTACACTGATAGCAGGAACAAGAGGCTGCTGCCAGTTGGCTCGTCGACGCTCTGAGCACGCCGGTGGTGGGAGAGGCACAGATGTCTGACAGCAGAAACAACGTCTTCCCAGAGCCATCTGCATGGGGTGCAGCTCTCGCCAGATCGCAGGGATGCCTCTTCCATAGGTGCCCCAGCAAAAGTCTCAGAAACCAAGACAGCTACACCAGTGCCCGTGGGCCAGGACTGGTTCCCAGGGTCACTTGTGGATGTTCCTTTTCATGGGCCGCATATGCAGCATCAGGGTAGGTTGAAGGCTGCTCGTGCCTGACCATGCGGTGCATTTCTTAGGCCATTTTTAAATGATTTTTTGCTACCTACCAGGCCACTGGACTGGCAGAAATTATTTCTCCCCTTCCTTCAAGAGCCATGGTTTCCTGCTGTTAATCCAAACCATAATAAAACCTTAAATATATACTGTGAAAAATGTTATGCCTACTTAAGCAAGATAGTTGCCTGTAATAGTGTGCCATAAAGCAATCTGAAATGTTTATTGTCTGTTCCCCAACTGCAGTTTTATTTCTTTTTTGCAGTTTTTGTGTCCACAGGATATTCTTCAAGTTGCAAGTTTCGAAAGAAGTTTTTCCCTTTTCCTGCATGCCCAGTGATTTGCACAGCAGATCCTGCCGTCAGTGCAGGTATGTACAAACATTTTCTTTTTCAAAACTTCCAGTTTCCTAAACTTTTTTTTAGAAAAACGTCATTTAAATCAATAGTAAGTCTTAATATGATAGGCTTTAAAGGGCAGGCTGACTTCCAACGGAGCAGATAATGTTAAACAAGATCTCTTTTGTAAAGGCTGAAATAGGAAATCAGGAGACGAAAAGAGAAAGAGGAGAAAAGAAAGGAAAAGAATGGAAAGGAAAAAAAACAATAAAAGAAAAGAAGAGAAAATAAAAGGAAATAAAAGGGAAAAAACAGTGAAGGTTAAGGGGTGGTAAAGATGTTGCTGCTGGATCTAGCTCCAGAGACACAATGTGTATTTCATTGCCATGAATAAACTGTATCCAGGGAACCGGCAAATGAAAAAGTGAGGACAGGAGATATCTTATTTTTGTTGTTTGTTTCCAAAGAATCCACCCCCACATAGGTCACTTGGAATTCATTTGTCTACATCCTGGACTGCACGTAGGGGAAAAAAAAAATGCCTGGGATCTGAGAAAGAGGAATGCGATAGGGCATGGGAATCACAGCGTCACGGTGGTCACCAGAGCATAGTTTGGCTCGTCTTAAAACAAGCAAGCACCGTTGGACCTCTGTAATACAGCAAACCGGCCGTGCTATCAGGCTACCTATCAGAGGCTGAATGCCTGAGAAAAAGTGTGTGGGTTTGAGACGGAGCCTGGGGCGTTGGAGGGCTCTCGGAGCGCTGCTTTCCTCCTGACATCCAGTACTACTCGGTGACCTCGGCAACAATCCAGTGTACTGTTACAGTTCATTTCAATAATTAAACAGTTCAGGGATGGCAGAGCTTTCTTGTTGTCAATAGAAAATCAGGGCTGCAGTTTGCTTTTATTGTTTTTATTTTTTGTTTCCTTCTCCTTTCCCTCCGCTGAAATCAGGAATGTTTGTTTTTAATTATATTAGCTAGAGACAATTAATTTCACAATCCGCACCAAAAAAAAAAAAAATAAAAATAAAAAATTGTTTTTGCGAGAAGGACTGGCAACTGGTAAATGCAATTATTATTGTAGCACATTTTCAAAGGAAGAGATCCCAGCTCCAACAAAGTCATATGTATAAAATTTCAGTCATATAATATAGTCTCAAACAGCAGATTTACTCTGCAAAAGATGGGAACTGCTCTCCCATCTGGAGCTATGTTCTGTTCATGCCACGTGGACCCATTTGATACCCGCTCAGAAAAAACACCAGCCAGCAAAATAGGCAACTGCCCATCAGCTGCTCCAAATAATTAGTTGATATGCCCCTTTAAACTGGCCTTACTTAGAGATGATTAATACCAGCCCCCTTTTAAGTGCAGCCTTGCAACAACTTGAAAAAAAAACAACAAACCCTCTCTGTGCAAACGGCTGCATTTACATTTCTGCTGTTTGAGCAAAAAAAAAAAAAAGAAAAAAGAAAATAATTCAACTTTATGTCAGGGATGTCTTGCAAAATTTCCTACAATTAAAAAACTATCTTTTGAGGAGCTGGCTGTGCCCCTTTCATTGCCCATCTGGCTCCCTCCCAGCTGCTCCCTGGCTGACTCTGTACTATTCCTCTGTGCTATACCAGCGTGGTGGGAGCTGCTGCTTGCTGCTATCGCCATCCCTTTTTGTCAGCGTTGGCCTGCAAGGATTGCTAGGCCGCAGTCTGGCCTCGCTTACACTCATTTACTTTTATGGGATTCAGTCAAAATGCTACGGATTTATGCCGCTGAGGCAAAGAGCAGAACTTAACTCTTTGGGTCCGTAGGGAGCGTTTTCTGGCAGCCCCAGTGACAGCCGTGCCGGCCCCTGTGCTGAAACACAGCCTGTCCTACTGTCACACTCCTATTGCCTCGTCCACGCTTGTTTTACACGCCTCACAGGGTTCTTACCTTTTCCCATTTCCTACCAGTGTCATTGACATAAGAATATTAAACCGAAATGTACTGAGACATCGCTTCTTTGGGACCGGTGTCTGACATCCTTATTCACAGCGAGCAGTGCTTCATCTCCCAAATAGCTTAATCCTTTCAGCGGGGTGGCTGCAGAGGGAAGTTTGGATCCACAAAAGGGCTTCGACATTGCTACACTTGAATTTTAGGCCTGGTAGATTACCATAGCTTGAGATAGGAGTTAGTGAGACTTTGCAAGATACGTGGAGAAAGTTACACATCACAGAGGGCAGAAGGCAAATCTAACCAAGAAAATGTTTTTATTCAACAGCTAAAGCATCTCGATGGAGGAAGCATGCACTCCTTGGCACCATAGGCACCCCTTGCTCGCTGTTCACCCCTGGTAGGATGCTGGGGTCTCACACCTTAAGGCAGGATGGACAGCCCTGCTCTGTGCAGCATCTTCCCCCCGTGAGTACTGTCTCAGTTGGTGAGAAACCTGGCTTCAACATCATTGTTTTTTGCAGGGGATTCAAACCTGTGGTACCCTTGTTTTAACCCAAGGAGAGGGAAGTGTTGACTTTATGTGGGTGTAGTCAAGTCCTTGCTGAAGCAGCCCCAGGCACAGTGCAAAAGCAGCTACAGGAGAAGCTTGGCTTGCCAAGGTGTCAGTGAGGCAGCTGCTTTGGTGGGATGTGGGTGGTGGTAACCTCTGATTCCATCCCTTTTTGAGGCTCTTAAAATGTTTTACATTAAAATAGTTAATGTATACATCCAACAAAATTCTGCTAGTTGCCTGGCTAGCTTGCATGTTAACACGAAGTCATCTATGGGCTCCAAGGACCAAGAAACACTTGAAAGAGGATTATTTTTTTGTATTAAAGGTCTAAAACAGGAGATAAATGCAGATCTGGGTTTAAGGCCTGAGGTTGCAGATAAGGTTATCAGCTTGGCCTTTAAAGTTCATGCTGCCAAGTCCAAGTGTGAGAAACCTCTCACATAGCAAAGTGACTTTGGGTGGAAAAGCAGGTGAAAATATCCCCCCTGCACCCAAATTCACAGAGAGCAGAGATAACTACCCACAAAGGTGCAGTCTTTTGTGATGGAGCTGCTCTTGCTTTCAAGAAGAGCTCCTCAGAGCTGTGTTTATTTATACCAACATCAGAGAAGACTCTTCTTGCCCTTTGACTCTGTTTCTGATTTCTCTGCTTGCCCTTTTTTTGGGCAGAGGTAGGGAGGAGAAAACCTTGCAAAGCTGAAATGAAATATTGAGTCTCTCATTCTTTCCAGGTAAATGCATGCCAAATCTCGCAACGATGTTGGCAGGCTCCCAAAGTTGCAAAATAATGAAGAAAATGGTGAGTTTAGGACTTGGTGCCCATTTTAGCAGCATTCCTTGTAACTGCAATTAAAGCTGCCACTGGTTTGACCTCAGGAAACAAGGCAAGTATAGAGATGCAATAGAGAGCTGAAAAATAGCCTAGAAAGGGTTTTGAAGTATCTTCTTATACCTGCAATCTTACGCCTGAAAACAAAAGAATGAATAACATAACTATTATTTCATGGCCATGGCACATCCACGGTAGGTCAGGCTTGGCAAGCCCAGCATGAGCTGTGGTGCCCATGTTTAAACATAGCTTTTACAACCATCTGGACCACCGTGGAGGTTACCTTCTAGTGTTTGCACACAGCTGGCCCAGTCCTACCTTAACTGCAAGGGTGACCCAAAACTTTTCTGCAGGACAGGACAATATAACTGCGTGGAGAAGCATAAAGGTAGTTTAAGGACACTGAAATCTTGCTGCCACTTGTTATTACCATTATTGATGAATGGTGTTATTACAGGGAGAGGCCTCTCAGCATGAAAGCATTTTTGCTATGCTTTGGTCCGCACTATCATATTTTTTGCACATGACAGATGCAACTTTCCTGGCTCCAGAGGTAGTGAGAATAAAACACAACGTATTGCAAAAAGTTATGAAAACAAAACAACTGGAATTCCCTTACCGTAGCTTCTTCTAGCTATAATAGGCTGAAATCAAAGGTTTTGAGCTCTTAGCCTCAAGGATATTGCACAGTAAGGTACAAAATCTTGGGATTAAAAGCTAAGCAGCTCTCTGATCCTGGGACTGGCCTTATGAAGACCTCTAGAAGAATTATTTCAGTGATTTATTATTTAAATTTCTTTCCACCTATAGGCCAAAGGAAGACACTTCCCCTGTTTCCTCTACTATGTTGTTTTAGGATAGAAAAGAAAGTATCAGGAGCACAAAAGCCCCTGGTGGTACCAGCTGAAATACTGCTGGTACATCAGTGGTGACACAGACTGCCCATGCTTTTTTCTGATACAACTCTCAAATTCAATTAATAGGAAAGATCTGAGCTGCTTGAATATCTGTTAGAAACTGCAGTGCTGAGAAGAAAAGCAATCTCCTTTGGACACAACATGGACCAGGAGACTGAAACCTTTTACCATCGGTTTCAGTGGCAGACTCAGAGCCACTGAACTCTGGTTGTCCCCCTCAGAGTGACACAGACAAAGTAGACAGGGTAACCAGAAGTTTGTAGTTAGATGGCTGCTTCTTTTGGAGACAGGAATTGCAATCCTAATTACATGATTACAGCAGTGAAAAGTGATCTAAAGTAATAAAACAGAGGATATTTACCTTGAGGACTGTTGTATTTTGTTGCATGTTTAAGAGAAATGACATGTTTTGCTAAGATACTTTTAACACATGGGGGTTTTTCTGTTTTGGTTGGTTGTTTTTTTCTTAAATACATAAAGGTTTCCAAACAGAGTGACTCATAAGAGCACCGCTCCAATTCCTGTTTCGTTAGCTGCCTCGGTAGACGTGTACTGAGCTGCTGGGCAGATAGGAGCTACTTCTTATTAACCAGCAGCTTTAACTTTTTGCTGCTTCAGATTTATTGACATTTTCATCTTTTATTTTTTTCTATGCTTCTGGCTATGATGTGATTTGTGCCAATGAACAGGAGTTTGGTATTGTTTGACTGCTAATAGCTGAGCAATGTATTTAGCAGGGGTAAGGGAAACTGCCTGGGTATGGATGTAGAAATAAAGCTGGAGGGAAACTTCTGATCTTCAGGCTCCCCTACCTGCTGCTGCACTTAACTTCATTGCTTTTGAAAACTTAGCTGCTTATATCTCAAGATAAGTTAGGTTTCCTGACTCCTCTGTTCTTGCTGAGAAGATGCACTGCAGCCTCAGTTCTCTGTTGAAGACCTTCTCCTACTTTGCATTGCAAATATGTGTATGACTAATTTATACCCACTTGCTTTTTCTTTTTCCTATTCTTTCCTCCTTAGCTGGAATAACGTTTTCTCCTCCCTGTTGATACAGACTGATAGGTTCACTAACCATGAACCCGTTTTCTTGGAGTTTCAGCTAAACTGAAGCTGTACTTCAGCTAAACTGCACCATACACTGTATTTCAGCTCTACAAGCCGCCTTTACTATGACATTTCCACTTTGTTCTGGAAATAATTCACCTGATGCGCCCTGAGATCACACTGCCTTTTTTACAAGGTTACTTTAATGGCTAAAAATTATCAGCTAATAAACTCAGACGTGTGTTCTCCTTGTTGCCTCCTGTTTGTGTTGGGTAGAATGAAACTTAGCAAGTTTATGACAGATCACAGATCATAAAAGTTTTTCTAATTTTTCATGTATCTCTGGCTTTTCTACTTCTTGCTGGAACCAGGGGCAAGAAATTCTTTCCCCTGAATCTGATCTCGGAGTCCCTCGTTCCGGTTAAATGTTCAGGCTAAAGTCCCTTTGACTTGAAAGAATTGCTTCTTTCCTGTGAATGTTTTTCACCAGGAGCTGGGAAATACATAAAGCTCCTTTCCATACAAGGGGACATTTCTCCTGCAGATGTGATGTTTCTCCCATTCCCTTCACCTAAGCTGAGGTTAATGCAGTCTTGTTCTTTCTTGGTGAAGTGGTATGTCCTGATGATATCTCTAGAAACAGAGGCCAAGAGAAATGTCACAGGCAAGAGCAAATTTGAGACTTGGGCTTCTCTGCTTTAGATGCCAAAACTTCTATCAGCTGTAGAGGGACAGCAAATTCACTTTTCATCCCCCACCAGTAAAAACATGAGTGATAACTGATGCATTTTGTGTTCTTTAGGTGGGAGAAGCCATGGAAGAGGATAACAGGGCCTTGAGGAGATACTGCAGAACTCAGTTTAGGGTAAGTCCAGTAAAGCCAAACCAGGAAATGGAAGTTAATGAGAGAGTTTTGTCTTTTTATTATGCCTCCTAGATTCCAGAGCTTCAGATAAAGATCTGTTTTGCTATTTTCTTTAGCCAAAATCAGAAAATGTCTTCTAAACCATAGTCATGGTGGTAGAGTCCTGCATAAATTCCTCTTGTGCTAAATTCAAACTCTGTTAGCGCATGTACTGCATAAATGTCCCTCATCTCATTAACTGAATTTGGTACATTAATCATTAACTTCACAAGAGTTAGGAGTATTAACTCTGAAAATAAATTAATTGAGAATAAATATATATCTTTAAATGAAAACAGAACAGCAGTAAAATTAAAAGTTGAAATTATAGCGAAACAAAAAAAGACATTAAATTGCAGTGAGTATCTGAGGCAGGAAAAAAAGAGCTTAGACCCAAATGTTAGCTGCTATAATTCAGTGGAACTATGTCTGAATATAACGTGGATAGCCTTTTCATTGCTGTAGTGAAGTCTTTCCAAAGAAGCCGTGTCTCTGGGGTGATATTGGTAACTCTTTCCTGGCACAGTGGTTTTCCAAAACTATGGTACTCATACTAGCTAAGGATGTCCTAGGGGGCCTCTGTCACTGGTCACTATGAGTCTGGGCTCTGTTTGTCGTACGTAGAGGTAAAAAAGGCTCAAATTGTTCAAAAAAATGAACAAAAAAGCCTGTATGGGCTATAATATTAGATTAGATGAACTGGAGAGGGCTTGGCTGCACATCAGTTGTATATGAGGACTCAGTCCCTGTTATCATCTTGTCAAGCATCACTTTCTATTTGCAAAGTGAACTTGACTGTGTGGGAAGAAGAGGGAAGATTCAGGTATTTATTCTCAGCTCACCTTCAATCTCTTACTGATTAATGGCAACTCAAAATGTCACCTCGCTGTGCTCTTGTTTTACCACGTCAGTTAATCTTCAGTTGCTGCACAGACAATTGTTAACAGCAAAGGATTTAAATACTCCTTGTTGCCAGTGTGGTTTTGTAGCAGGACACATCTTTGCTTTTACTTGCAGATGTTACAGCAGTCAGGATATTTACAGTGTGGGATGTGACTTTCAGCTGCACTTGTAAGTCACCTCTAGCACACTCAGATGTCAGAAGTTTAATACCAAATGGGTTAAATCTGATTTTCAAGCCTCATAATTTGCTATTTATTATTTTGTTTTTCATTTTGAATTACCAGCTAAAAAGATCCACAGGAAAATAGTCAATGTCTTTGGGTTACTTTACCCAGCCTTGGAAAAAGTTGACGGCTCAATCCTGGGCAGAGCTCCTGCTGCCACCCTGAGTCCTACCATGATGGACACTCAGATGTCAGAAGTTTAATACCAAATGGGTTAAATCTGATTTTCAAGCCTCATAATTTGCTATTTATTATTTTGTTTTTCATTTTGAATTACCAGCTAAAAAGATCCACAGGAAAATAGTCAATGTCTTTGGGTTACTTTACTCAGCCTCGGAAAAAGCTGACGGCTCAATCCTGGCCTAATCAACAGTTGCAGGAGAAGGGCAGAGCTCCTGCTGTCACCCTGAGTCCTGCCATGATGGTGGCCTTTCTCCATACAGAGCAGGATGCAAGTCCATACTCTAGAAAGGGGGCATGTACAGCTATGAAAGATATATTATTTAATACTAATTAAATTAATTTTGGGGATAGTGATATCTCATCTTTCCCCCAAAGGAGCCAGCTCTGGATTTCAGTATGTCAAAAACAGATCACCTTCATTGAAACTTTAACAGGACATTGCAACAAACCTTTACTACCTTACACTTCCTTGGCTTCCATGTCCCTGTGACTGCCACCTGCCCTGCTAGACCATGCAGTCGATATGAGGGCCACAGTTCAGTGTCCTCCTTGCATTTTGAAGGGAAGCAAATTGGTCTGCACAATTGCTCTGCTGTCAGAGGTAATTCTTCAGTTTTAAACTTGCAACTTGATAAGTCTGGTTGTAGTTCTGAAAATTAATTTGGACAGTAACTAATATCTGGTTCATATCCTTGAGGATTATTACAGACTGAGTTAGTTACAAATAGGTATTCCCTACTGTTATATAGCAAGTGTTTAAAATATTTTAAACCACAGACTTAATAAGTGTATTTGAATTCTAGCACCTGGCTAATTCCTACTAAGCTTCAAGAGTTCTTGTCCTAATTCAACAAAAAACCCCCCCAAAACACAACAGCAGCAACAAACCACTAAGCAAAACTTCAAATTGTTTGATTCATACTGAATATCTGAGAAAATAGTCTTATCCCTTTCAATATGCAACCTATGAATCCAGTAATTTTTGGCTGACTTTGTGGAGTCCCTGAATGACACTGGATGTGGACAGATGTATGAAAAAAGGCTAAGCCATTTTTTTTTTATAACAACACATAGGCAGGGGAGTTGTGTGCATTCATTGTTGGTAAAATTACTGAAAGTGCTGCAATAAAGTTTAGTAAACTTTTTACCTTCCATAATCATGGACTTACCTGGGTCAAAAGCATTAGTCATGGATATTCATTACAAACTGCAAGCTCATAAAAGACGGCATATGGCAGTACTGAATTTCTTGCTATATAAAGTTAAATTCATAGTAATAACATCTGTGCAGAATTTAGAGTCCCAACAATTAGAGTGAGGTCAATGTACTGAGGCAAAGATTGATGGCATTCTGCAAAACTTAAACGACAAGTTAAATAGGTATAAAACAAACAAACAACTTTATTTCTTATTAAAGACCAGACAACTGGGGTGTGAATGCTAAGTGCTCAGTAATGAGGGCCAAGAGGAGCAGTATAATTGCTGTGGGTTGCATTGCTGGGTTGTAATTCAGGGGTGCTATATGGAGCAGGCTCTCTCCTGCCTTTTGTTGGTGATGTAGTACAAGTAACGACTGAAAACCACTGGGTAAGACCCTGAAACACCAACTGACAAAATTATTCTCTGCTCAGACCGATTGCTGAAGGTTTGTAAGTGAGAAGAGGAATCAGGCAATGCTTCTAGCGATAGCTGTGGCTTTGCTTCAGCACCTGAGTTGTGTTTGTCATATTTATGTTCTTTTAACTTTTTTTTTAAAGTGAGCAATGGGCAATGTAACACTGCCAGAGAGATTAACACAATGCTAAAAGTAGGCAGGGAACTCTTCCATTGTAACTTAGGTTCTAGATTCGGGATGTTTTTTTAAACATGTGGTGTAAGTTTTCTAAAGCTATGTGTGATTGTTGACCTGGTAAAGTTTTCAGTGTGTGCTGTAGCATTTGCAGGAAGAGGGTGATACTGCGAGTGATGAGATCAACCAATGGAACTTGGGGTGACCCCACCACGGAGCTCATCCTTTGAGTCAGTTTGTCTGCACTTGAAATTTAAGAAGTTCTTGACTTGCCAATTCAAGAAAAAGTAGTGGTGTTTAGTAAGTACTTACCCAAATCTGCAAGTAAATTCTAAAGGTTTTAAACCAACATGAGTTGCAAAAGATGAAATTATGCCTTTACCTAAAGCCTATGTGGCTTGTGTCCTTCTAGTGGTACATGGCCCTCAAGTCATTAACCATGGTGATTCCTGTGTCTTCTCCTACCTCTGTGGCATGTGCTACATTAAAAGGACTGAAAAAGGACCAAAACCACTCCCAGAGCAGTAATATCAGAGAGATAACACCTGATCTTCTACCTGCTCATGCTTTTCCTACTTATTAGCTAGGGTTTCTCCTCATGGTTTCCCACAATGCAGCACACGAATGTCTGTAGCAACATTCCCACAGTAGGGGGAATGGGAAGAAAGGGGAAAATATTTTTTGCTAAGTTGTGAAGTTGAAGAAAAGGAAACTTGTGCTTGTTTGGTTTTGTTTGTTTGTTTGTTTCCCATGAAAACATGCAGATGAGGTGTGAAATAGAAATTATTCTGAAAACAGGCAGGAACGACAGCATTGAAAGAACAGGGCCATCAAGGGAAATCCAAATCCAGGGCACAACTGAGAGAAATCACAGAAAGCTGGGACTAACAACACCACATTAACAGGGAAGGGCGATATTTCAAAGGGAATAATCAATGAAGAATAGATGTACTTTTTTTTTTGTATTCTATAGAGATAATTTGGAATAGGATGGACAAAGAAAGCTATTTTATAGTTTGAAAAATATGCTATGTCGCCATTTCTCAAGAGCCAGATCCTGCCCTTGTTTGTGTCTGGTCTATCACACTGGCCAACAGTGTTGTATGTGTACTCGTGATTTAGTCATGGAGTATTCTGTTTCCAAAGCAGGAAAAGGGTTGGAGTACCTTGTTGGAAGCAGAAGTTGAGCAAGGAAAATATATTCTGCTGACCAAAAACTAAAACCATGTGTGAACAATGGAAGTGCTCTATTGATTATCTTTAAACTGATGTGTTTATCAGCATCATTTTTTACCGAGGTTATCCTGGCAAGCTCTTTATTACCATAAAGGAAACTCTCGGTTGGCAGCTCTGCGTAGAGGTCATTCACTTAAAAATGAGAATTTAGTATCTTCTGGCATTGTACCAAGCTCCAGTAAAACTTCAGAAGAACCTTATATATAACCTAAGTCTGAAGATTGCCTCAAAATTTGGAACAGTAAGTACGTTTCTTAGTTTCAGAGATGAGCCTGACCTTTTTTTTTCCTCTTGTAAAGAATAACGATGTCTGTCTTAAAAGAACCTATAACGTTTCTGGCCTGCACTCGTAGTGCCTTGTACAGCTAAGACACTGGATTTTACTAAGCAAGGAGGGACACTTTTCTTGGCTTGAGAGTCATCCAGGGAAAAATAGGTATGCCATGGAAGTATGCAGGAAAGGCAATAGGTGACGATGTTCTTTTGACTGCACTTCCCAGCCAAGGTCGTATCATATTTCTTGGATACTGAGGAGCTTGGAACTGAGGAATTATCTGATGGATTTACAAGTTGGAAATGTTTTACCTCAAAAATCCTGATGTGCCAAAAGCAAGTAGTTAAGAGGAAATGTCTTTGTTTTTCAAAAGGTTCTGCTGGAAGTGGAAGGACTCCATTTCTGGAGACCTCAGCCACCACCCATGCTGGTTGCTAATGGAGACTTCCCTGGGGCGTGGCCCAAGTTCTTGCTAGTATCCAGGTTAACCTCTTCTGACAAGGACCTCCTGGGTAGGTTAGCTCCTAATATCACTAATGCCAAAAGCAATTTTGGTGGCAGAACTGCTCCAGAGCCAGGAAACAAGGTAGGCTTGGAAACTTGAGCAAAATGGGGACCACGTCTGCCAACATCTGTGCTGTCCCTATCTCTCATTTGTCAGTCATGGGTTGTGCGTGGGCAGCTGCTGCCTGGCCTCAGAGAACTTCTTGCAGTGCAAAGCTCTTGCTCTTTGTTGTTTCCAAGTAAGGAATTTCAGCCTATTTTAGGAGAAATTTAGAAAAATTATTAACTCTGATTTGCAACAATCAAAAAAAACCAACCCAACTAACAGTCCAGCGTAGGGCTACAAAGATGATCAAGGGAGTGGAGCATCTCCCTTATGAGGAGCGGCTGAGGGAGCTGGGGCTCTTTAGTTTGCAGAAGAGGAGACTGAGGGGAGACCTCATTCATGGTTATAAATATTTAAAGGGTGAGTGTCACAAGGATGGAGCCAGGCTCTTCTCAGTGACAAACAATGATAGGACAAGGGGTAATGGGCACAAGCTGGAACACAGGAGGTTCCACTTCAATTTGAGAAGAAACTTCTTCTCAGTGAGGGTGACAGAGCACTGGAACAGGCTGCCCAGAGAGGTTGTGGAGTCTCCTTCTCTGGAGACATTCAAAACCCGCCTGGACGCCTTCCTGTGCAACCTCATCTAGGTGTTCCTGCTCCGGCAGGGGGATTGGACTAGATGATCTTTTGAGGTCCCCTCCAATCCCTAACATTCTGTGATTCTGTGTGTGACAAATTAGGCAAAAAGCCCCCAAACATAATTTCAACCAGCTACAGGTGTAATTTCCAGAACTTTGTACATTTATCCTCAGCAAAGACACAACAACCTTCAGCAGACTAGAGGCGTTGTCCACTTGTGCTCATAAACCAGCAGTTTCCTTGGTTTCCTACTGCTATCATGTGAGTTTCCATGTGAGTTATTGGTTGCATCTTGTTTCTGTCCTAAAGAGAATGGCATTTCAGTGGATGGTGAACCCAATACTATGTGCATGTGCTGAGTATTCATTAATTATTACTCCTTAAAGATGTTGTTCCAGAGGAGACAATGTTTGGCTGTGGCTAGTAGAGATATATGCAAGGTGGTGCTGAACCAGAAAATTCCAATGTTAATAATATCATATGAAAACATGCACCAAGACTCATTTTTATCTATTTTCAGAGGTGACTGCACTCTGACAGCCACATACCATGAACTGAGAAGAGACTGGGCAGAGCCACACACGATCAGAAATAGAAGTCCTGACCTTAACCAGAAGTGACTGGAAGAGTTTGGGCTGGATGCTGCACAAAAAGGTTTGTGTATTCACAGGTTTGTGGTAGAAAAGTTTGCCAAGGCAAAAATAACCAATAAAAAAACCACCTCAAAAATGCTCTCATGATTATACTGAGGTTTTAGGTTCTGGTGGGGGCTTTTTTGTTGTTGTTGTTTCTTTGTTCTTTCTGGAAAAAAAAAGGCAATAATATTTATAGGTTATTATTATTAATAATAATAAAATAATAATTACACTAGATTTTATATATAATGTAATATACAGTATTATTTTATACATACATAGATGTAATCATGTCGCAGTGTCCTGTTTGCAAGATACGTTCCTGGCTTCTGTGTTATTCAAAATGAGTTCAACCTGTGTGGCCTTGAGCAGAATGGCGGACAGGCATATTTTTTATTGCTGATTCCAACTCTCATAAATTCTTAACTTGCTTAGAATTCGCCAGATTAAATGAAAAGTTACTGTAATTAGGGATTTATTAAAACATGAATCCTTGACCCAATAGAATATAATAACTCATTTGTTTCAAATAAGACCTATTTAATTGTTCCATCACTGGCCTAAGCAGTCCGTGCTGAGGCTTGGAGGCTTCTCAGTGCAGTGCCCAGTAACGTGTATTCTTCAAATCCACTTGCAAAATGCTCTGTGAAATTTTTGATCCCTGAACCACTCTAGAGGCAGAAGTCCCTAAATCAAAAATTTGTCATTTTAATTAAAAATTAAAGTGCTGAAAGCCCTTATTATTCTGCACTACAAAGCAAAGACTATTGGAATACCATTTTTATACATAAGGTTCTATTTTAATTTTTTGTCAACAACCTTCCCGCTCCATATCTTCAAAAACAATAGTTATTGATTTACAGTCTTATTTATAAGACTGTAAAATCTCGTAACATGGAACTATAAATAGATATTAAAAAAAAAACCAAAACGAAAATTGCTCCCAAGTCAAGTCCATATATGGCACTAGTCAGCAGAGAGCCATTTTGCAGAGGCGTATAAACTGCAGAACATAATTTCTATTGAAAATGCAAAGAAATCTGAAACTACGACGCACTGCCACAAACAATGCAGCCATAATTAAGGAATTAGCCATTCCTCCTCCCCATCTTTGAAACAAACCTCCTCTTTTTTTTTTTTAATTGGTTGGATATAGAAAGCCTATTACTATATTTGGGTCCTGTTTCCCTCATATAAGAATAGTCCTACAAGGAATTCCCAGTAAAACGCTGTCACAGTTCTGCAGTATATTAAGGAAGAAAAATACCATAGGAAAGTGTTATCCAATGGGCAGATGTTAACTTAAAGTGCACATTGTTTGGAAAAGGAGTTAATTAACAACTTATTAATTGGATAGAAAGTCTGAAACTGTTGTACTTCTAGCAAATACATAATTTTCTTCAAGTATTATTAAAGCGTTTTTGTTGTACCTATTAAAGATTCTTGTCTCTAAGTTAATTTCATTATGCTAATAAGCTATCATCGTTACAGAACCTAAGCTTTGATCCATGTTAATTGTCGTGATCTTCAAAGACAAAGTCACCACTTACTTTAAATGAATTTTACATCTTTTTAAAGAATCACACGGAAATTAGGGGAAGTAATTAATTTTTTATTATGTGTCTCAATATTTTTAAGGGAGGAAGTCAATGGTATTGGCTAGAATTCATTTTAACATTTAACTAGGGAAAACAGCATGAGGCAAAAAAACGTTCAGATGCAAAAGATTAAAGAAAATTTGAAACTGGGACCTAATTTGTCTTGATAAACTTTGGTGTTTAATATGCTTCTTTTGTTCTCAGTGTGAAACTGCAGGGTTTTGATTTGTAAAAACTTTTTGAAGAATTAATTCCTTCTAATTTTTATTCCTTTCTTTGCTTTCCTTTTACTGTAAGACAGAGGAGTTGACCTTCAAACCATGACACTTTTAAATATCTATGAATATATAAGGTTAAATCTATTAGTGGTCTGAGATTAGCTGTTACGCACTTGCAAAATGTGTACCTTCTGCAGCAAATTTTCTCTTGTAGTGAATGATAACAAGCTTGCATCAACCCTCCTAGTCATAAGCAAATAAGAGAATGTGTAGTAAGTGCTCCATTCCTCTGTCCTTTAAGTGCTGGTTGTTTTAACCCTTTGATGTTATACAAAGCTCAGTTCTGAATCAATAAGACATTTTTCTATTGGCCTGCATGTTAGTATTGTCAACACTGCAACGCTTGCCAATTTATAGTTTCCAGTGATTCCCCTTTAAAATTTTTTCAGACCTCCCTTGTGAAGCTGTCACATGAACAATTTGCAAATGAGAAATTATATTTTAAAAAAAGGAAAAAAATTTCTAAAAAAGGAAAAAAATTCTAAAAAAGAAAAAAAATTTTGAAAAGAAGCTTTTGCTCTGTTTTCCTGACAAGGTTCACTCTTTAAAGGCATGCTATATTGAAGCTGCTCTCTGTCACGTTTACAAAGTACCAGCATCCTGTTGCACTTGCGACGAAAATGGCGCCTTTTTAAGAGGCAACAGACAAAAGTAATTTAAGGTTAGTAGTAGCGATTGAAATCAGAAGCCAGATTACCTACTTCATTCTCCCTAGTTAGCAGCGTGCGCGTGTTGTAAACGCAAGCAAACATCAAGTCTGTGCAGGACCTAGGCTGGGAGGATTTCTGCAGCAGACAGGTGGTGAGCTCATTGCGAGGATTTTTCCGCATTAATGCTGTACTCATTTAGACTAACACCAGGCTTGAGTGACCCTCATCTGGATTTAACCTATGACCTGTCAATCCAGAGACATACTTTCAGATCTCAACATCAGTTTTTGCCTTTTTTTTGTTGTTTGTTTTTAAGCATAGATGACTTTAATCATTAAGCAGCTTTCATAACTGGAACATATACATGTGCTGTTCAGTGCTCTTTGAGTTGTAATCTTGGTTTCTGCCCATATAATCCCCAGTGCCTAAGTGAATTCAGCTGAAGTTCAAAATTCTTTGATTGAGCGTGTAGTGATTGGGCAAAGGATTGCACTGCTTATCTGTGTGACTTTTCACTTTTTGGTGCAGGGTTTTTATTGTGCAAAAAGATTTTCAGAACGTGGTTGTTGTTATTATTGTTACTATTACTGTTATTACAATATTTGGATATTGGTTTCATAGCCAACAGGGAATTTTATGACACACCAAGATTTTATTTTATTTTTATTCTTATTTCCTTAGATGCTAATTCTAATTAAGTCCAGATATAAATAATTTATGCTTCAGTTTTCATGAACTTTTGGAAAAGCAGAGGTTAGATTGGGTATAGGGCATGATATGAAGACATAAGAAACTCTTGTACAGAGAAGCAAGAGCATCCTCACCACTTCAGTAAATCCAAGGGAGGTAGTGACTCCTACAGTGCTGTCCCATTGCCTGAGCAACTGAAAGGCACAATTCCCTCTATCACATCTTTTCTTAATAATAATAACACTCCATAAATGTTTCTGTAAATACACAGTTCAGAAGTGCTCATCCCAGCAGTACTGTGCTTGTCAAGTGAGTCATTTTTTTCACCTGGCAGGATGATGTTGTAAGACTCGGTTGTCTTAACTACTCCTGGCTAAAATGCAAAATTCTGTTTTGTAAGAAAATTTCTGGCCAGCTCTGATCTTAACCTCTTGCATGTCTGTAGCTTCTAAATCGATGTCACAGTTGTAATAGCTTTGAAAACCCATATGTTTGTAAACTAAATAAACCTTGATGTTCAAAGGAGATGAAGACAAGAATTACATCTCTTGGCAATGGTGCTCCGAGCTCAGTCTCAGCTCGTGTTGGCTCCTCATTTTTATGCCCGTATGCTACGCCAAATCTTCCTTATCTATGCAAACATATTAAGACTGACTGCTAACATTGGGATGCATCAGCCTCCTCTTATCTTTGGTTTTGACCCGAATTTTACATAATGACTTCAAAACGGCATTTCTCGATAGTTCACTGGGGCTGCCTTTGGTTTCTCAACTCTTCACAAGAGCTGCCTGTCCTACCCACTAAATTAGCTCCTCACTGCTCTTACCAAGCCAAGGCAGAAAGGCTGCCAAGGACTTTTCTGCTCAATGATCTCTATATCCCTTCTGTGTCACGGGTCATACCCCTGCAGCTCTAGCATTTTTCCCAGGTATATTTTTCCCATTATACTAAACTTCCACTGGCTTTCATGACACAAACTCAGATCTATCAAAAGTTGCCCCAAACCTCTGCTTGTCCTGTTTTTCAGTGTGCCATTACACAGGCTTTAGTATCTTCTTAAAACAAATGTGTATTGTACTAAGACATGAACATTTCTATGCTGATCATAACCAAAATGACACCCTTAATACATATATATATATATATATATATACACACACCAATAAGTGTTTCTAATACTGCCTGCTAGGACTATTAATGCAATAAGAAGAAACAAATACTTGTCATCAGTTCTATCTGGCCAAAAGTCTTCCTTTAGGAATAGCATCACATATTCCTTTACAGTGCATAATTGCCTTAATTATTTTTTGGCCTATCCACAGAAGTGTAGTCGCATCTCTCTCCCCATAGTGCCCAAAGAATATGCAGACTCTCTTCACTCCAGCTCTCAAAATAAAAAGCCTAAAAAGATTCTCTTTCAGCTATTTAGGAAAGGCTCAGAAAGCTTCCTTAAGAGTGGTCGTTTTGTATGCCAAGAACTTTCTTATTCATGGAAGATGCCCTCCAGCTCTTTGCTATTGTTCTGAGGTCTGCCCCTCGCCCAGGCTGGCTTCTCGGCATTACTACAACAGCTCTGCTCCTCGCATCCCCCACCTCATCTACAGCTTGGAGCCTGCAAACACAGAAACTGAGTCCAGCTCTTAAAACTTCCAGGCTCCCAGTTAGGAAGCCAAAATCATGAAACACAGGAGCTTTTAGGGTTTCTGTGCTCTTTGCATTAAAGTTTCAAGTTGTAGTGTAAGGGGATCAAAGAGCTCTTCTGGCCTCTCATGGCTGTAGGTGTCTGGTTAACGATCTCCAAAAAACCTCAGGAAAGCCAACGGGTGAAGGTCTTTGGGAGACTGGCTCTCCCAAACTTTCTGTTTCCAACATACTCTTAGTCTGATATAGCTAAAAAGGATCCCAGAAGCCTTGGACATCACAGGCAATGAGCTTACGTGGTATTTACAAGTGGTCTTTGCTCTACTGCAAAATTTTCATTTGAAACTTTTTGGTTTTTCCTCTTTTTTCCTCCCCAGCTATTAAAAATTCCGTTTTTAATGTGAAGCAGAGCCGGTGTTTTGTGACCACCCTATGAGCACAGAGATCTGTAACTCAGTTATAGGAAATCATTCCCTTTAAATGAGATACAGAGGATGTGATCCAAAACAGGATTTCCAGTATTTCATGACCTAGATGACAGCTAGATTGCCCTGCCTATGTTATCCTCTAATATGAAACTGAAAATAGCCCAATTTTCCAATGTGTTAATGACAGAATATAAGTTAAACAAAGTCAAAGAGGAGCTTCAGATGCTCAGTGGAGATGGTCTGCATAGTTTGACACAGACTTGTTAAGCTTGGTCTGAAATTCAGTCTGTGTAGGGGATCTGTAATAAATGAGCATCCTGATCGCCCTTACAGCTGCACCTCCACAAGACCTGACACTTGTAGGTAGGGTCTTGTATTGGATAATTTCTTACCTAATTCCAGCATCTAGAAAATGTAATTTTTCATCTTAAAAACTGTGGCTGTATAACCAGCTAATTAGGTATTACCCCCTTTTATATAGATATATTTCAGAAAAGTTAATGGCATTCTGAGCAAAGCTCTGATTTTCCTGTTTTCCAGAGCAGTTGCTTATGAAAAAGGAGTTTGACTCGAGACTTGCTGTGGGAATGTTATTCAAGCACTGGTTAAGTGCCAGAACGTGTTGGGAAGAAAGACTTTCCAGAAAAATATCACCCTGATTAAAACCTGATTTCACTGTCTTTATGCAAAGGGTTACCAGAATAGCAAGACAAAATCATTAGTCAGATTTTCCTTCCCTTACTTGATCATTGCCAGTGATGCTTTTATTGCTGTTATTTGAATGATTATTGTTGCAACAACTCATCAACAAGCTACTTAGGTACCGCTTTTCTCTAGTCTCACTTCTCACATGAGATCTTAAATGTACTGTTGATGCCTGTCCTTGTTTGGCAATTTTTCCACTCTATCCTTTTATTCTTTGTAACAGATTTAATTGGATCTATGTGGAAAAGATGGAAAGAAAGTCATAATGCCACTGGGGTTTGTTTTTTTTCTCCCTATGTTAAGTTCTTCATGAAGTCACCAGTGTAACTATCAACAGAAAGCAGCTCATCTTATGTGAAAGGACAAAGTTAAATCAGCAAACAGCAGAGGACAACAGAAATTTTTAATAATTGAAGGGTTTATGTATAATTTTTTTCTTATAAGGCCAAATGTTTAGGTTGGTTCTTTTCAAAAGATAAAATTGTGGGCAAATTACATTTGACGCTGGTTTAGTCAGATCTTCAAAAATGGCTGTGGGTACACTGCTGCTCTCTAAATATTGGCCTGAACAAACACCCACCATGGGATTTCTGTGAAAAATGCCTTGATTTTCATCAGAGCCATGGATGTGGTTAAAACACCCCACTGTATTCTGCGAGTGCCATACTACTCTTGGTAGGAGATCATAAGATGTTGGGGTTAACTGTCAGATGCTTTCCTCTTCTAAAGACCTTTGCCTTTTAACTAAATGCTTGCTTATCTTTCTAATTTAACATAGTCCCACATTATTTTTGTAGTAATTTTGGACTATCTGATAGCATATAATGGAAAACATGTTTATGTCTTCCACTAGTTCTTGTTGCATATTTCAAATGCTTAGAACAACAATTTTCAGAAGCTTTCATTAAGGTTAATTTAAAAACTACATTAAATACAAACAGATTTTCTCACAAACAAAATGCAATGTGTACTTAACAGACTTCTGTATGTTATATTTGATAAACTACCTCATATAAATGCAAATTCTGACTTTCTGCCAGAACCAGGTGGTACGGAAAATATTTCTATTAAACAAATAATGCTGGGAGAGCAAACTTCAAGTTACGCTATGTTACACTGAGAAAGAAGATCTTTTTCACTGGGGTCAGATGTATGTTTATGTTATTTCTTCTGAGTACTTTGCTGCTTCTGCACTAGAGACGATGCAGTACAGCTCTGTATAAAAGGCAGGTAGATGTATATATAGGATAAATACACATTTTTACTTAGTTTTTTTTAAATACAGCTTTTGCTTTACAGAACAGTGGCACAGGGAGATGCCATGCTACTCTGAAACCAAGCCAGAAGGGTCAAGAGGAAGAGGAGCAACCCTCAAACCTGGAACCATTAGGTATGATCTGAAAAAGGAGCCTCGTATGCTTTTTTTGCCGGGTGCCAACTCATCTCGCTGCAGTTGGATAATGTTCATTTGGAAAAGGAGCATGAAAATTAAAGCTGCCAGAGGCGACTCTAAAGAGCGTATGATGGAAACAAATTGAGTCACCACCAATGTGGCTAACATTGTTGGTGGAAACTGGGACACCCGCATGAGCCATTGTTTGCTGTACCTCGTCTGGTTTATGTAGCTCGCCGGGTTGAAAGCTGGATCTGCATTAACCTTGTTGATTCGAGGGGGATTCGTGCAATGTGGTTTCAATTGTCTGTGGATTCTTTCAGTTTGTGCCGCGCGCTGCCAGTAACCATGGGTCCTACTGGTCTCCCACACTCACGGTGGTGCCTCAGCTCACCCCGATGAAGCTGTGGTGAGGACCATTTCCTGATGTGGTCGCTTTTAGTGGGCTGCTGCTCTGCAAGCCTGCTAGGAGAGGGGGTTTTTTTCACTCATCCCTCTGCCCCAGTAACAGCTGCCGCATAGATGTTTTTCCTGAATATATTTTGCTGTGGAAAAGGGCTTTTTTGGGGTTTTTTTGTCCTGACTTGGTGCTATTGTTGAAGCATCTGAGGTCGTGGTTTATTCTCTTGAGCTCTGTTCATCTGAAGGTTGCATAGAGTGAGACTTGTACTGGTTTTCACCACCTATTTCCATCCTACTGGTGTACACAGCTCCTGTCTGTGAGCATTTTTGTGGGGGTGATGAGACCTACTAAAATAGTGAGCAATCGCTTCAACCACCACCAAATTACAGCCATGCCTGAGGCAAATTACAACAGCTTTCTGACACTGTCACCATGCTATCTTTGTGACAGAGATGGAGATAATAGGAATTAATTAATCAGTCTTTGATTAGAAAAAAAGAGGAGGGGGAAATCCTTCTGCTGTGATTCCGTTACAAAATACATGAAACTGGTGAGGTTTTTATTTGATGTTACTTCTCTAATATAGGGCAGGCTTTTGTAATGTAGCGTTTAGGATTGCATGGCTGCTGTCTTGGTTACTTCCCCAAAAACACTGCTGACGGATCGAAGGGGCAGGAGGTCCTCATTTTATAGATAAATATAAGTTGTATATAATTATCACCATGGGGCGAATACAGATGCTATGACATTATTGCACAGTGCAAAAACTCCTATTCACTTGAAGGTCTTGAGTGAAGTTCCAGGTATGTTCCCCTTGACTTTAATCAACTCTTCCTTTGTCGCAGCATCAGGGGCAAAATCCTGTCTTGCACTTTTTAGACTGATGGCTAAATCTCAGAAATTGGTCCCTTATGATAAAACATGAACTACATGGTGCCAGTGTCTGACTGGAATTACAATTATCTAAGTAGATTCATTTGTATCCCTTTCATAGTAGCTTTTCTCTGGGCACAAGCCTTTTCTGTGGGGCATGGGAAGAACAAAATTAATCTTATAAAGAGAAAGGGGTTTACACTGAAATCGATAGTTACAGAATTAACTGAGTAAATGACTTTTTCTTAATTCTTTCTCTTCTCCGAAGATGCAGTTTTGATGGGTACACAAATCCTATGGCTGCCAAAAAGCTGATATCACATGAAATATTTCTTTTCAGCTACGTTGAACTGGTCTAGACTTTAGTAGTGAAAACTGAGAGTGTAAAAAATGTCAGTTTTGGAGGTGAAAAAACCTATTCTGATTATTAAATATGAGTAAGTTAAAGGATAATAATGCAATTATGTTGAAAAAGAAATGTTATCACTTTTAGAAAGACTAGTATGGCTCTCCTGGGCAATTTTTAAATATGAGCAAAATATGTAGTTTTATAGCTTGGCGTTAGATAATGTGCGAACACAGGGTGTTTGCATTATTTCAGAGAAACAGAGCATTGGATTGCACAGGCACACAAGTAGGTCTGCCACATTGCTGAAATTTTTGATGCAGTCGCAGTGGCTGGAATGAACTGCAAACCCCAGGGCCCAATTCACAGGCCAAGTTCATTTCCCTTTGTGTACCTTCAGTGCTCAGAGCTCTCAGATTTTCACATTCAGCCAGGCATAAGCAAACCTATCATTCCTTCTTACCACCAAACTTTCAGCTTAACTTCAGCTGCATTTAGGGGATGCAGCCCAAAAGATGCTGCGGCACCAAGGTGAGTGTTCCCAGCCCAGCCATTGCAGTTATCCATAACAACAGTGGTAAAACCTTCTCACCTACAGTTCACATGAGTGAATCATACCAAGAGCAACTGTAAAAGCCACAGCATCCTTTTTAAAGAGAGTATAATGTCATCATTTTTCAGTGGGTGTCTTCTCTGAAAGCAAATAATCACATTTCCCATTAATGGTCTGTGAATAACTAGACTGAATCTTTTTCCTTCATTCAGGTTTCAACAAAGGTTTGAGGCAGAACCTTTAAGATGTGTATGGGGATGGTACAGCTTGAATCATATGGTTTGTCTTTCCCACTGGAAATGTCAGAGGCAATAGAGTATCTGACAAAAATATTTCCTCTCTACCTTGAGGACTATTGTCACTTTTACTTTCTCCCTTCACTCATGACTCCAGAAATTTGACTGGTTCTTCTAA
This sequence comes from Mesitornis unicolor, assembly GCF_000695765.1. Classification (NCBI taxonomy): domain Eukaryota; kingdom Metazoa; phylum Chordata; class Aves; order Mesitornithiformes; family Mesitornithidae; genus Mesitornis; species Mesitornis unicolor. The sequence continues at coordinate 34,861 of NW_010176825.1, read as the reverse complement.
AGATATTTGGCCTCCTATAGACTTCTCAAGCTCCTCTTTGCTGGGCACAAACCCTGGTAGCACCAGCTCCTGGCATATACTAGGTGGACAGAATAATTTATACACTAAAACCAGTGTCCATCCTCTAGGTCATAACCACGTTCATTCAGAGATACGGTAGATGTATGCTGCTTTGATCAGGAAAAGAAATATTTCATCTTTATGTTAATTCAAGACATAGATTGCCAACTGAACTGCTATGCACCAGGTGATAGCAGATGGATTTCATTATGCTACAGATAACGTTTGTGGCCTAGAAATTTTGGCGAAGGAGAAGAAGGGGAAGTTTGCTCTGGTATGAAGAACACAGGTAATGGGAGAGCAAGCCTTCCCAAACAAGCCTAAGCAAGCCCTTCAATGCTGGTTTTTTTGTTGAAAACACATATTCTGTCAAAGTCCATTTACCCTGTGGACTTAGAGAATCATGGGAAATGAAACTATTAAAAAAGTGTGTATCTGTTCAGGCCAGCTATCAGTTCCATAGGTAGTGTGTTTATCACCATCTACTGTGTATTAAACCACCGTAGAAATGATGTTCTGCAGAGTGTAATACAGATGCTGCATCAACACCTGGGTTATCAGTGACTCTAGTGGCAAGGACTTGGATTACCATATGAGATACCCACAATGTACGTGTGGGGCTTGTGGGGCTTTGTTGAACTCCAGCCATTGCCACCTTCCTTCAGAAGCTTCACATTCCTGCATTTGGGAACTTTCTCCTGGATTTCTTTTACTTGTTGACATAGGAATTTCAAACCACAGCTTCTAAATTCCAGGCCGGTGGTAAGAATTTAATTTCCAAGCAGTTCTTTAATGCTGTTTATTTGCAAGGGCCAGATCACAGCTATTGTAAATTCTTTTCCCCTTATATGTTTCCAAGGAGTAATTAAAATCAGAGTCTTGAAAACTGAAGATTATTTTATCAGGCTGTCCGATGTTTCTCTCTAATTTGTCATTGGCCTCTACCAATTAGCAGCAAGCTCCTGTGTCAGACCCAGCTTGTATCCATCAAGCGATTGTACTGGAAAGCCTTCAACGTCTTGAAGAGCAAGGGCCAAGTTTTGAGTCTATCACTTGCTTTATGTTACCTGATAGCAACTCCCAAAAGCTGGGAACATTTAAATGTGTTTAATTATTTTCAGGTTGGTTATTTCTCTATAAAATTTTTCTTTTGACATGTTTTGGCCTGTCCAGTAGTTGTATTTGCATACAATTTCTGATCCCAAACCAAAGCTTTCATTTCAATTTTTTTTCTTTTAAAAACTGAGGTTCTGTTTTTGATTGCCCTATTTTGAAAAACTAACTTGTGTGTAGTCCTTGCTACAATTTAGGGTATTTATGAATGGTTCTACATAAAAGGAATGAAAATAACTAATTATAATAATACCGCTAAATGCCATGGCTGGCTCGAAACTGGAAATCCCTTCCCAGTTACATATTTTCTGGTTTTAGGAAAGAAATTAATCCAACTCTTGGATGAATATTTAAAACCACAACATTTTTCATACAAAAGGATTTCCAAAAAATATTATCTTTTTAGAAATGCGCAATGATTTTTTTCAAGTTGCTGATAAAATTGAAATTGATTAAAACTTTTAAATCAATTAACCAGAAAGCTGTATTTTAACAACACAGAAAAACTATTCAAACCAACTCCATTTTTCTCAACAATCTTTTCCTGGAAAGGATATTTTCTATTAGAAAAGCAATTTCAACAGAAAAGTTCTGATATGGTCTACTAATTAGAGCATCTGGTGCACCCAGCTGGCCTAAGGTAAGATCAACCATGAGTGTGTAGCAGCAGATATTTGCCCAACCCGTTGTTTCAGATCATATCTAGAAGAGCCATCAATGTCTCCAAGAAACTATTCCAGAACCGGTCCCAGATGTCCTTGCCATGAGCTAGACCCTGTCCTTGTTCATTCTGTGGCAAAAAGGAGGACTGAGACCCCCCTTTTGGCAGGTGCCTGTGGATGAGAAAACAGCACATTTTCCTGTTAACATCTAGCAGAGACACACCATATCCTGTGTCATTGGGATTTAGCAAGAGGTGAGACCAAGAGCTGTTTAATCACCAGAAACATGAAGACAAACCCAAGCATGCCCTGGGTTCTCTGGATGAGGTCAACCAGTGGCAGGGAGGCATAAATGTCTGTCTCTTCCAGATGTCCTGCCTGCTTCTGTCTTGAGCCTCTAGAAACAAATGCAAGAGAGAGTTCTCTACTGAAAAACAATCTTTTATAACAACTAAAATGTTTTGGGAAGATATTTTGATGGGAAAATTTTGATTGCATCACTCTTGGTAAACTTTCTTGCTTTGTTGTTTTTTTTCCTAAGTGTTAAAAATTTGAAGAGCTGTGCTTTAAAAAAATATTTTATTTTATGTCAGCAACATGGGACCCTTTGAGCTCTGGGTTCTATGCCCACATCTCATAATCCCATATGGATCAAGCTCCATCTTGAACAGCCTTCGTGGCTGTTGATTTCTTCCTTCCCTTGTCCCTGTGTCCTCGCAAGACGGCTGATGGAGAGCTCACACTGCCAGGTCCCTTCATCAAGCTTCTCCTAAAGCTCATTAACTGTCAGATGATATCCATTAATAGTTGTGTTAATAGCAAACCTTCTCTCCATTTCTTTTAACCCCATTGGTTTAATTGTAGACAGAAATTGCATCTCGGCTTTCATTTTACTGGACTGAGCGTGCCCAGATATTTCAATCTCCACTGATAATACTTCTCACCTACAAGTCCTTCTTTGAAAATGTTCTCAACTGAATTAATCTGAACTGATACCAGGCAAAGAAAGGTTAACCTCACACATGCTACCTCTAAGAAACGCATGTGGCACCGCAGCTTATTTTATATTTACTTCCACATCCGTAGTTATTCCTTCTTTCTGTTCTTATGCCCAATCTTAAACACTGTTTATCCACCTAATGGATTTGAACTTGTCTGAATCAATATTTTCCCTTTCTTAAATGTATCTCGGTAAACCCTCATAGGAAATGCCACACGGCACATTTCAGTTTACTACATTTCCCTTGTTCTAAATTTCAGTCAGTTTCTAGTCCAAGAAAGAGTCTGTAATGAAGAATCTATGAATCTATTATAGAGGCAAATAGGAAAATACATATGAGAAATCACATATGTATATACGCATAGGAATAAATTACATCTGACACCTGTAAAAATATGTATGTACATATAAGTATGTATATTTATGGAAAGGACAGGTTTATATAAAAAGAAATATATAACAAAAATATAAGTTAATTTTTCAAGGGAGTAAACTTGTCGTAGTGTTGCTGCATCAAACTTGGGATAATACAGTCAGAGCAAAGGGGGAATTTGTGGATTGGACTTCCCATTACAGGTAAATGGGAACAAGTGCAAAAGAAGAGGTAAGCTTAATGATTATTGGAATTTGTCCTTATCCACTGAAATAAAAATACTGGTTTAAATCACGCTTCTCGCATCTATGTTTAGTTAAGACAGCAGCAGTCCGGCAGTAATGGTTTTTACAAAGCCACTTTTTGCATTGTTAAGCAAATATACCGTTAATTTGAGAAAATAATATTCAAAGCTCAATAAACACTGGTAAGTATAGCATGTTATTTAGTCGCATAAATTCTTTTTAACATACTACTTTGATTCAACAGATAAAAATAATTCAGAATTAACTTGCTAGACTCAGACCCTAAATGCACGCACAGTTTCCATGGAAGTCAGCATGTTGCAGGGCAGAATTTAGTCTGTGTGTTTAATTCATCTTAATCACTATTATTAATTCATAAGTACTGTTTCCAGAAATGTATTCAGTTAGTTTTACATTAGTCAAAATCAATTGTATGTGATTTATTTTGATCAGTCAAGATTACAATTTTGATGTATTTGCTCTCATCCTGTATGTCAAGCCAGGCAAAGAGGAAACGCACTGCTAAAGAAGAGGCACCTTCCATCTATTTGATTTATTCTTTATTTCTCTTTATCAAGAATTCACATATTCTTTGAGAAAAACCTAGTTCTGATGGGCTGATGCAGTGAATGATGAAATGTCATTGAGACGTCCAGCTGGAGCTGGAAACACGATGTGATGGTCATGCCAGCCTGGTGGCCATAGGCAATAGAGGTTCTCTGTTCTGTATCTAGACACAAATATGGGAAAATCAGCCCAAAATCTGGCTCAGCACCATCGCTTGTCAAAAGCACCTTAAACTGGGATCTTACTTCATCCAAACCAGCCACTTTCTAGAGACTGGTTTCAAATAAAGGGTTTACCTTCTAGACTCACCAATTCCTGTGCTGCAAGAAGCATGATATCCTTGTGCAGACTGGGGTTTGGGGATGGTATACGATGATTCAGACATGGAAATTCACTTGGGACCTGTTCCCAACAAGTCTTTGGTGCCAACTGTGCTTTTGGAGTGAGCATGCAGCGTTGAGCACTTCTCCAAGCAAGACTAGGCAAAATGGCAATACATGCCACAAGGGAGACAACTCCCATCTTTGGCATGGATGTAATGCTTTGCATCTCAATTTGTCTTCTGAATTAGATTTATAGAGTTTTCCAATTCACCAAACCCTGCCCCAGGTATCCACCCTGCAGCAGCCTCTCATCCCGCAGTGCTGGTGGGTGCTTGGGTGAGAGCTGAGCACAAACGGCACAGCTAGATACAGCCTAGGAGGTTGCACCACAATTAAGTACTTTCAGGTGCACCATTTTTCCCTGAGAACTGGAAAATAGTATAACAAATTTTAAAAAGTATTATAAAAAGGTATAGCCAAGATTGGACACATCAGGGGAGGGCTCAAATTGATCTATGCCTGTTGCTTGCTTCCAGCTTGCAGGATCGGTGACTATAACCGTGTCTTACATCCACAGGCAGCTTTGCTGGAGATGTGTGTCGGAAAAACTTGCAGAATTGGGTCTTCGGTTTACAAGTGTAAGTGACGACTTCAGGTCAGCGCAGTGAATAAGGGTTTTGTTTGGCTGTTTGTCTTTATCGTTACGTTGAGCCCCACTCACGCTGTGTCTCCAGTTTGCACTTACTTGCGCTTGTTGCCAGCTGGAAACACCACTAACAAATAGCATTGGATGTTAAAGTCCATTCAGATTCCTACCATGATTATATGCCTTCTGAAAATGCTCATTAGCTTCCCTGCATATCTTTGTCTTTCTCCCAGTCTTTCCAGTTAAGTATTACTATTTTGCAAAAAAGTCCTCCCATTTTTGTCTCTTTAATGGCATCTCCAGCCAGAGACAACTCTATAAAGCGTAGAGAAACAAAGTAAAATTAAATAAAAATCACAGTTACAAAACCCCGGTCATTAAACCTGGGATCCACTTGAGGGGAAACTCCCTCGCTTTGCATGGCGCAGGACTGTTGTACAGTGAGCTCAGTTAAGCTGAATTCATAAAGCTTTTGTGGAATTAAAACAGCATGCTCCGTACCAAGATGCCTTCACTTCCTGTGCCTTAATGTTAAATTCTATAGTACTGTGGATCTTATAAATGATTGAGTTATTTTTAAACCACTGGATGTCTTCCAGTCACTCTATTTCACACTGGATTAATTATGTAAGAACACTGACTTGTTCGTCACTAATGTTACAACTTTTAAAAACAACATGCTGTTTAAATTCAAGCTTGGCAACTCTTGCCTGAATCCCCTCAAATTTATGGCACCACACCCATAGCATAATAAAATCTTTAGTGGTCCTTTGTCTTTTAGCTTGCCTTCTATTTTTTCTCAAGGGTGTTTTATGCTGGAAGATGCATACAAAAGTTGTCCAGATGTTATTTGTATCAGAGCAGGGATTTCAGTCCAGCTATCTGTGGTTGCAAATGTTTATTTTAATGGGTTATTGTGCAATCCTTGCTGTGTGGACCTCAGTGGCCTTATATGCATGTTCTCAGCCATGCCAGCACATTGTTTTTAGATATATTATTTTAGTCCAATAGCACTGTTACTGGTCACTGAGGGGACAGAAAAATGTAACACCTGTAGGAGCACAGACGGTATTTTCGCCAAGCCGGGCGCGAAGCGGCGGTGGGGCCGGTGGGCGGTGGGTGGGAGCCGGACGCGTTTCCACAAGCTGAGACAAAGAGCTCGGGCTTGGTCACCGCTGTTTATTTTGCCATAGTTCTTGCAACAAACAGAGGGGTGGGTTTGTCCTACGTACTTGGGAGTCTAGTAAAATCTTAACTGATGTTTCCTCGATACTGGAGTAAATTGTTTATCTCGTAACTAAAAACAGGCCTATGCGTTCACCAATTAAGGCGGCAGGTTTCAGCTCATTAAAATAAATTCAGAACGCGAGTTTCTTTATGTGCTGTAAAGACTATGAACAATTGCGGGAGGAAAATATCTGCGGAGCTCGGAGCCTTCCATCCAGCCCATCAATGTGTAGTAATGAAGGTTCAACTGCAGGCTCTCCTCTACCTGTGTGGGCCACGTCATGACCAAGGTCTTTCACAGCAAGGAGTTTAAAGCTAAATTTGCACCCTAAAAGTGCCCCGACCTGCATTGTTGGGAAACATGGGCGAGCAAGATGATGGCAATTAATGCAATGCAATGCCACTCATTTGCACTTGCAAAGAATCAAGCCCATTTAACCTTTAAAAGAAAACAGTTATTATATTTTAATGTTGTTTTATGTATTAACAGTCACATATTATTTTAATGTGCTTAATTAATATAGATAAGCTTAAGCCATTACAAGGTAGTTTAAACCCACAGAATATCTTTTTTGTAGGAATTTGTGTGCAGTTTACACTGCTGTGTTTAGCTCCCAACATTCCAAAATCATGCTTAAAATAATTAGATTTAAAAAATACAATTGGAATTGTTCTTTGTCTTCTTTTGTTTTTCAGCCTTAAACCTCACATTTTGAACTTCTCAACAATAAAGACCAGGGGCTGGTTTTTAAAAGCAGAAGTCAATGTTTTTAAGCATTAAATGGTTCCCGGAGCTTGTGCTTTTGTTAGATGCTACCAGTGAAATGGGTTCCATCAGCATTGCAGACCTTGCTTGTAATTCTCCCAGCCCCACTTGTTTTCAACATTGTTCAATTACCCAGGGTTTTTCCACGAGGTAATTAGTCCAAATAACTATCTTATCCTCAAATTGAAGGTATCATGTCATTCATGAGTGGCATCAGTCCCACCATGGAGATGGCTTAATTGGGAACCAGTGAAAGGAGTTAACAGATGGCCTTTTATAAATCTGGGGCTGGGATGGACGTTGAATATTTGTGTTCATGAGATTATAAAGTTGGAAGGATGCACAATGTGGCCTTCATGACGAGACCCCATGTGCCTTGAACGTGATGCATCTCCCGCAGTCGGTTCCAGTGCATCCTCCCTTGTCCCAGAAAAAAAGGGCCAAATATTTTATCCTGGAGCTCCTCTGTGCCAGGAAAATCCTGGGTGTAGTAAAGACCAAATCCTTACTGCAGAGCCCGGGGCACTTTGCGTCAATGAGATCCAGCTCTCCTTTGGCAGCAGGGTGAGAGCCACAGACCCCAGTGCTCCAGGGGTTGCTCCACCTGAGGGTAACAGCATTTGAAACCGCGCAGCAATGCCTGGGAAAAAAAGCAAATCCCCATCACAGGTCTTGCCAGCCGGCTAGGAAATCAATTACTTTTCATTTATGTTCTGTAGGACATAAATGTATTTGCAAATTTGAAGGCAGCTGCTGATGTTCAGCAGTAAACTGGTTTTGTTTTACAAAACCTTCACTGTTCGGTCTTAAACTAGTGAAGTTTTGCGTGTATCCAGCGCTCCTCTTTGCATTTCAGGGAAGGTTTTGTCTAACTGCCTCTGTGACATATGGTAATGCTTAGTGTGCGCTGTATGGCCTGGAGCCATACCACTGCAGCCTGTATGCTCCTCAGATCTCCCAGGCGAAGGGAATCGGGACGAGCCAGCATTTGAATGCAAGGGACCTCCTAGAAAAAAGTCAGAGTACAGAGTATTGTGCCGGTACAAGGACAAGATGTTCCTCCCTCCGGGCTGAAGCAATTCCCCATGTGGGGCTAAGGTGACTCTGTGCACTCCCAGCGTTAGCCTTTTGGATGACAGGGTTTATAAAATAGACCGCTAACGCACCATAAAATAGCTCACAGATCTTAGCCATGGGAAAACAGCAAACAATCCCACTTGCCAAGGTAGCCCAGAGGAAGTGATGGTGTGGAGGACAGCACCATGAGACCTTTTCTCATCTTGTGTTTTCAGCAGAGGATGTTCCCATTACTACAGCTAACCCTGCTGAGAAATTGCTCCTTGTTTTTCATACAAACTGCTCCCAGCCTCCCTGGGCAGCTAAGAGAGATCCAGGGGCATCCTCAGTGCATCCTGGTGGGTACAGAAACCCACCCATGTCTGTGTGTCAGGATGGGAGAAGAGGGAAGGACTGTGGCTTGTGGTGAGGGAGAGGGCTACGGGTCTGGCTTTGCAGCCTCTTCTTGATGATGTTATTAATTCGTTCTGGGACCTTGGGAGACTCATTTAACCTCTCTTTGTCTCAAATTCAAACATCTACAAGCAGTTATTATAACATTTGGCTGCGTTATGGTATTGTTGAAAGGCTTAATTAAATTAAGTGTTCTGAGATCTTTGAATGAAAGGTGCTATCCAAGTGAAAGCCTGTTGATGGTGATGACTCTAAATTACAAGGCCAAGTCCTCCACAAGTTTTACTCAGTCTTTGGTTAGACAAAGTTATTTTTAAACACTCTATTTGATGTAGCATTAAGAGTGTTTTGGGAGTGCCATGTGTATAGACATAGCATCTGACCCATGGTGGGAGTGATTTCTCAATGGGGGGTTTTAATGGTAGGAACCCAACAACACATCGTTCCCGTACAGGCAAAAATGAGCTGGTCAAAAACAACTATCTTTTTTTAAAAAAAGTTTATTTGAAAACCTTAATTGACAGAAATGGCCAGGACATTTAGTTATTTCAGGAGAAATGCTGTCTCAGGAGGGAAATGAGAAGGAACTACTCGATCAAAGTACTTTGCAGGCGCCATGGCCAAGAGATGCATAAACAGATGTCTTCTCTCTTCAAACCTGTGAGTTCATCACTGGGAGGACAGTATGGAAAATATGTTGGGGCTTTCACTAGCTTGTATCTTACCAAAAGAGCAAAATTCCAAAGTCCTCTTTTAATTTGTATTCCTTTGCTACACACACAAAACCTCCCGTGCTTTGGCAGGAGGGCTGTAGCCCTAAAACACCTCTCTTTTCTTCTACCAAGCCTCTCTTCACCTGTTTCTTCAGCTCAAGTTTCTCTCTGCCAGAATCCCTGACACATTCACCCCCAGCACTTTTTCCTCATTTGATATATTTTCTTCTGAATTTGAAACACATAGTTCTCCTAATTGCTTTTGTTGGGGAGCGTTATCCCCCTGTATTACCTTACCAGTAACCACAACAGGTCTTTTTTCCCCCTATCTCTGTTGCCATCCTGAGCAAGTTACTAATGCTTCCTAGCCTTTCCCACCTGCTTGTGTTCCTTTTTCAGTGTTTTCCTCTATTACACCTGATCAAAGTCACCAGAAAAACAGATAGAAAGACTTTATAGCGATACTTTAAACGGGGTAAATTGTTTTGTGTGGGTACCACAAGCATTGGACCACATCTAGTTTCAGAGTCTGGGCTCGTTTAGGTCTGCTTTACAGCCTATAATATAATAAGTGGGAGTCTTTCAATAGACAGGAAAGATGGTATTTTGGTTAAAGCCTTCAGGAGATCAGGATTCAGCTTCTAGCTCTGCATGCTTCCTGTGTGGTTTTGGGAAAGACACTTTGTGCCATAATTCCCCATCTGCAAACTAAAGATGATATTACATCCTGTTTCTCACCTTCTCCCTGCAAGCTCTGTAAAGCTGCAGAGGCTGCAAGCACTGTGGAGCAAATACTGTCACTTTTATACACAGCGCTTTCCGCAATAGCTCTCAATTCACTCTCAGCTGAAGACTAATGACTATTGTAGTGCTAATAATAAATAATCATTGTAATCGTGCATAATACTTTCAGCCTTATTCGTGCTTAAGGTTGATTCTTCCAGACTTCCTGGAAGTTTATCTTGGGACCAGCCTGAGCAAAGAATAATCACATCAAACTGTGCTAAATAAAGTGGATATTTTTTTCTCATATATTTTCTCACTATTTACTGAAGGAGAATGAACAGTAGAGTTAAGACCATCAAACTCATTTCACCTTTGTTATATTTAAACTAATTAGTCTCAGAGATGAAAAACACATTTCTCAGATTCCAGATAATCTTAAACAAAACACTTCATGCTGATTTTATTCTGCTCCTATCTGTGCAAAGATTAAACAAAACCCACAGTTGGTTTCATCTGCCAGGCTCTAAAAAAAAAACCATGCCACAGAAAGAGAAGGGAGAAAATAAATCCAAGGCAAGGTTTGCCGTGCTATGAGTTTGCTCATCCTTAGTTTATCTTCTGCAAATGAGCATGTATAAAACAGTCCACCTACTGTTCTAGTTGCTACGATATAATGCAGTTCCACTGAATGATCCTGTTAACCTAACCTTCAATTTGCTGGGATTTGAACTCTGAATTACAGCTTACTAACATAGTTTAACAGCTGGTACAAGGGCTTCTTTTGAATTTTTAATCACATGAATTAAAGATTGCTGGAGATGCTTTTCAGACCTCCACTAGCAGTGATCCAATGTACAGAAAGACAAGTATAGGTAGCCCCTGGAGGATTAAGAGCACAAAGGTACCGTGGCTTGTGAAGCTATGCTGTACTCTTTGCCTGCCAAATTAGGAATACTAGTGCAAATTATTCATACAAAGATAAATTCACATTATGGCTCCAAACAGATCCTGAGACATTTAGCTTGATTTTAAAAATCCCCTTTTTTAGCTTGCTTTTATTTTACACAGCGTGCATTGCACAAAGCACAGGTTTTGAAGATAAAGCTTAGTTCAACAAAATGCTTCTTCTGTTCCGTATATAAAGGGAGCAGGCACACACACAAGCAAGAGAGAGAGAAAGAAATATATATAGAGTGATTGCAACTGATATCTGGAATGCAATGAAAACAAACATGACCGTCTGTGGATGTTTCGGGGTGGATGTAATCATTTGTTGCCGTCGCACGGTGCGTGGTATGCGTGTGTTTAGATTCTGCACTCTTCGCGTCTCCCGTTATTTATGCCAAGAAGATCTTTCTTATTGAGGAGATTTCTCAGGGAAAG
>NW_010176825.1:2356-23569 GCF_000695765.1 Mesitornis unicolor | reverse complement strand
AAAAAAAAAAAAAGACAAAAATGTAGTGCAACTGGAAGCTTCGCTACCCTAGCGCGCCAGCTGATGAGTGCTGTGAGAACTTGGGAAATCAGACCCTGCCTCCTGAGTTCATACCCCTGCGAGCCTGAAGATCAGCACAAAAAAGTTGATGGAGTTGTTTAAACAAAGTAAGTAGAGGGGGAGAGAATAAAAAAAATAGCAAAAAAGAAATAGGGCAGCAGGAACAAGATAGCATGTTGCTCCTTAATTATGCTGTGCTCTCTCTCTAATGGATTGGCCTCCCCTCACGCTCTAAGTAAAGCGACTGGCATGTGGCATCTTCTGCAGCGAGAGGCGCGGTGGCAAGCGTGCAGCTGTTCGTGCTGACACACAGGTGTTGGAGTTTTGGATCCGTTAGCTCGACAGATTTTTAAGGGTGTATGGGGGAATCATCTGCGGTTGTTACACAGAAAATGAGTTGTCCAAGAATACCGGAGTTAATTATTATGTAAATCCCACACCGCAGCCAAGATCGGAGCTGGAGGCTGAGCCGTGTCTCCCCCGCTCCTTGCCAGCTCTGGGTCACCCTCTGATTTCCTTGCTCTCCCCTTTTCGTTAAGTGCTGGACAACCAGGAGAGCAAAGAGGCAGGAGGGTCAAGTGGCGATGAGAGGGGATGGAGGCTGCCCCCCTCAGTGGGTATGGGATCTCTGGGAAGGGAGAGGTGGCCGTGCTGAGTCACCAAAGATGCTGGAGTTACAGGGATGGTTTTCACAGCTCTGGGGGAAAGCCTTGGCATCAGCAGGTGGGGAGGAAGGTCAGATGAAGGTTTGGCAGCTTGCTGGACTTGTCCCATTAACAGTATTGAGCCAAGTGGTGGCTTTGGGCAGCACGTGGTTGAGGTAGTGTGCGTTTGAGTGGAAACGGGCAATATCATCACCTCCTACCAAATTCCCTCTATGCATAGCCAGAGATTTGTCCTTTCTCATTTACAAGCTTCTTAATATAGCTGTGCCTCAGTTTCCCCAACTAACAAGCTACTTGATTCCATCAAATGGCAAAGGGCAGAGTGTTATATTTCCCATAAATTACTAATGTGTATAAGCTCTTATGTTTTTGATGATTCCTTCAGAGCTGACAAATGAAGCAGAAGTGTCCAGAGTGACTGGAGGACCTCAACTTGAAAGGTGTTGATGGGTTGCACTGAACTGGCCAAATTCTCCTCCTCTTTCCTTCAGGGCTCTTGGGGTGGATCAGAGGTCTGCTGATGGGTCTGTTCTCCACCCATACCCAATGGTTCAAGAGGGAAAAAAGGCTTAAAATCTCCTGTTTGACCATATTTTACACAATTTTACCTTGCAAAATTTTTACATTTTATTTTGTCTGTTCTGAGACCCAGGGTTTTGCCCTTCTGACAGTAGCCCCACCAGGTGTCCGTGCCTCACTGTCTGCTGCCACCACGGTAGGCGCTGACCTCTCAAGGTGGCATCGCTCCAGTGATGGCTGCTCATCGCTTTGACGGGCAGCACCAGAAGAGCAGCAGGAGCAGCATCGCCAGCGTTAACGCTCTCCTGTAATTCAGATTTGAGTGATGAAACTGAAGAATGCAGAGCAGCTGGGAGTGGGTCTTGGAGTGCTGATAGTGGGCAAGCTGGGGAGTATCACATTTCTCTCTTGGGAGCAGGCATTTTTCCTCCTAGAGTTAAATCTTTTGTTTTGTTTGTCTATTCTGCTCTTAGTTTTGCTCCTTTCCTCATAGCTGACAATGGGACATATATCAAATTCATCTCTTCTTGCTTGCGGTTTCTCAGGGAGGAAAGGAGGAGAGGAGGAACACCTCAGCCCACTCTCCCGTGACTCCCACACTTGCTCACCCATCTCAAAAGCGATGCGCTCCCTTGCCACAGCATCCCGCGCCCGACCCAGCATCGCTACCCAGTTCCTGAGGTCTGGATATTACCATCCATCACCGCCGCTCTGGTTCCAGCTAAACGTCTGAATTTCCCTGTTGGCTTCAATGAAGGGTTTTTCAGCTTGTGGTACATTATATAGCCACCGGGTGAATGGGGCTGAGCGTTCCCGTTTGGCTCCGAGCGCCATGTTCACCTGAGCGGGCTGGCAGGATGAATGGTTCACCGCGGCTCTAGTGCTAACCCCCTTTGTGAACTAGCAGTGAGCCATGTACCTTATTACAAAGGCCGACAGCTCCCTGGAAACTTAAATCCACTCTTTCTCCTTTTCCCTACCATAGGGAGCTATAAAAGAAAAGGACTTGGTTGGTAGGCATGTAATATAACAAAAAAACCTCTGTTGTGGCAAGATCCAGGCTCCCCAGTAACAATGAGGATTATGCTCTTGCATCGAAAATGCAGTTGATAGTTTTAACTGCGGTACCTTATTATGGATTCCTACGGTGTGCATTTATGTCAGGGGCTCGGATGTTTAACTTAAGTCAAGTCCGGGTACAAAAGAGAGTTTGTCAACTTCTATTTTTCTCTGGGTTTTTTTTTTGATACAGAGGAAAAAGATGCAGCTCGATGAGCTGTTTTAATGCTACCTTCCCCCAAACCACTTCTCTGAGAGCTTTAAATAGCCTGACACTGGCACTGGGCAGGAGCTGGCAGGACAATGGGATTTTTTTCATCTGATGGCTTTCCAAGGTTGTTTTCAAGAAGGAGAAGTAGAAGAAGAAGGGGAGGAAAAGAAAAAAAACCCAACCCAAAAAACCCTTTTGCATGCCAGTCATTCATTGCCTGCCAGTTCCCATGGTTCTCCTATGGATGGTAGCCACATAACTATTCAAAGTACAGTAAACACTGAGGAAAGTGAAAAGAAACTTATGAAGCAGAGAACAGCGAAGGAAGATATGGGATATGTGGTAGTAAGAGTCACTTAGGGATCATTTTAGGATGCAGCATGAGTGCTTACCTCATCCCCAGCAGCAGCTGGACCAGCATGCTGTAGGGAGGACCTCATTTCTGCTGAATGGGGAAAGCGAGTGATGATACAGCAGCATCCGTTGTGGGGCAGTGGGGAGGCAGTAACACCTTTCTAGGGTATCAAATACGAAAAGAATAGTGTCTGCAAATGTCATTCAGCTGGGAAGAGTACACAGAGTCCTTTGCATGGACTGGTAGTCCTAGGGGACTTGTGCTGTTACACTGCTGTATTCTTTTCTGCTCTTTCGGCCTCTGCAGTGGAGTAAGTGTTTTGTTTTGTTTTTCTTTAATTTTAATATTTTATTATTAAGTTTTGTTTGTTCATTTCATGAGTCAGGGAAGAAACAGAAAAGAGAGGAAGTGAAGTGTTATCCCTTCCCTCCCACATACCTGAAGCACTGACGTGAAATCACTTTTATTACCTCAAGGATGAGGGAGCTGTAGGTAGAGATGTTCTTATATGAGATGCATTGCCTTCACTGTATGTAACATATTTAGCCTCTGTGGGACAATGGAGGTGGAGAAAACGTATTTATCTCATTCAGAACAAACTTTTTATAGAGAGAGAGGGGTTATCACTACAGATTTCTCTGATAGAGTTAAGCACAGAAAAAGCACTCGGGTCAAAAACTTCCCTCCCTGTGAGCTGTACAATGTGTTTTCCATATCAGTTCCATTCTTTAACAGAAACCTATTTTCTTTGACAAGGTGTCTGAAACATCACAGATTTATTTGTCATTTACATTATGAATTAGACAAATAAAACCATTTTGGATTGGATCTGAGGATAGCTCTTAACTGACTGTGAAATAGCGAATCCTGATTAAAAGATAATGTGGAGCCTCACTGGCCTGGGTCAGTCCAGGGATGCCCCATTCTTTTGTTCCTAAGGTTGGTACCTAAGAAAGACACCCAGCTCCTTGCCATCGCCATACCTTTTGCTATTCTTGCTCTCCCTGGTGCCATGTGAAGGTGGAGTCACCTCTGCATTCCTATGTATGAGGGGTTGTCCCTTGTTTTTGTACTTCTGTGTAAAATGAAAATTCAAAAAATAAGGAGTTATTTATGGTGTCGGTTTGTGCCCTTATGTATTTGTTTAGAAAAAAACCCGAAACATAACAAAACCCCCAAGAATCAAACCAGCCATTCCCTGACTGAGGAGAAAGGTTCACTTGGAGGAGTCTGAAGATGAGCAATTGAGTCTTGTGAAGATTAAAGGAATTTATAAACTATAGTGAAATGCTATACTTCCCTACAGCCACAGAGTCTTCATACGTGAGCAGAGCGGCTTTACAAGCAATGTGTAAAAGGTGATGATGATCATCTGCATGTATCTGAGGACCATTAGACTGCGAGGATTGTGGTGCTCTCGAGGAAGATAAGGCTCTTGGTGCTGAGCTATATTAGTCAGCATGGTCAGAAGGTGGGTAGTGGGATGGCCGAGAGTCCACTCAGGTTTGCTCATGATGTGCTCTGTGTTTGTGTGAACAGAAGAGGGTCCCAGGGAGGATGGGGTTTGTCTCACCAACTTCCAGACCCCTCTCTCGTGCAGCTGCAGCCATGATTCATCTCTGTTCCCATGCTCTCCTCGCCAGTGAGAGTGCAGCAGGCACCTGGTGTGCTAAATAATCCTCAAGCAGTAGGCTCGGAGATAATTAACTCTTCAGTCACCATATTTTGCAAAGCGTATGCCTAGCAGTGGGACAGGGTCCCATAGAAAAGTGGTGGAAGCTCTGCTGCTCATTGGAGAAGCGTGATGGAGAAGCATAATGTTGCAGGTTTAATGTACAGGGCAGCCTATTTCAGAGAAATGGAAGGGAGGGGGGGAAACCCGAAAGGCGATCTAAATGTGTATGGGTCTTCTCAGCACACCTACAAGCAATACTGGAGAGGATAGATGTGAGATGGAGATATGAAAGGCTGAAAGCCTCTCAGCCCCCACCTCAGCTGTGGGAAGGCAGGGAGCATTGCAGTGTCAGGGAGTATCTGAGGGAGGTTGGGCTGAAAGCAGATAAGAAAAGGGAGCACAGGGACTTGCTTTGAATCACTAAAGCCAGAGGTTATTGCCTGCCTGAGTGATTTTGGGGTTTCTTCCAGTGCTGCATGTCAAAAGGTGGGGGTGGTAAGTGACTGGCTGAGGAGCCAAGAAGCCCCGTCCACTGTGCACATCTCAGCATCCCTGCAACCATTCCCCCATCACAAGGCTTTTGATGGTTTAAGAGGCTCCCACCCTTTTCTGCACTCATTTCAAGAACGATGTGACCTTGTACCACTAAAAAAAAAAGTCCACAAGGGAAAGGAGAGTTGGCAATGACTCTCTTTTGGACCGTTCTCTGGCACTGTGCTCCAGCGAATGAGGGACAGGGAGGAATGCACTCGATGCGAGTGTGTCCTCCTGTGACTCCAGTCTTGTGCAGGTTGGGCACTCGCCCCATGATGTGGAGCTCACTTTGTTCCCTGATCGTTCCCAGGGGAATTTGCAGTAGTGAGTGCAGCTGAAGAAAAATTCCTATCCTACGAAAGTAAATGGCGTGTGTGTCTAAGGGGACAGGCCCAGTGTCTACAATACACATATTTTTTTAAAAAGGAATAAAAGAAGAAAAAAATTTGTACATGCTGAGAAAAGAGACATCTGGTCATCTGGGACCAAATACTGACTTTATTCCTGAGCTGATGAATAATTCAGAGGGCCAAAATGATATCTAAGCAGTGAGGCATGGGTGTAGACCTCTTTCTTTGCAATGCACCTACTACAGAGAAGTCATTGCGTTGGATGACCGGTGCAATTCCAAGGACACGAAGTGCTGGAGAAAAGACAGGAAATCTGTTTAAATATACCAAAAAAATTATGATGAGTTAGAGTAAGGTTATTTAAAGCTTAAAAGAATTTGGCAGAGTGTCTATTGCTGTCATCCGTTTCTCCTTCCCTGGTCCCAGTTTTCTGCCACATTAACGTGCGCAGGAGAGGTGGCCTTGTCAAGCTTTCAGAAGGCAGCATACTGAAAAGGTCAGAGTAGTATAGTATGACAGAGCATGTAAGTCATTATCATCCTAATATTGCCTTTGTAATGGGGATGAGAGCAGAGCAAATTATTGCGAAATATGCTGCAAAACTTGGGAAAACACCATAGTTATATTGCTGCCTAAGTTCTCATTGCAGGCTTTAATGACAAGTGGATTCTATGTGTGTCTTCAGTAACGTGCTCTGTAGCTTGGAGGAGGCTGAAATAAAAAGATATGTGGTAATTTCCATGGTAACTATTCATTTTTCCCCCCCAACCACACGAGGAAAACTCGCATTACTGTAAGACTGGGAGAAACTGAAGCTAAGTAAAGAGCTTTTTGTTTGTTTTGTTTGTATTTTGTTTGTTTGTTTTCATTTAAGGTCTGTCAAAACTTTGACACTAAGTCCTGCCATCTGAGTAACATGGAACCAAGGGTAAGGTATTTTTATTATATCTAGATCCATTTAACTCATAAAGGTTCCAAATAGCATAATTTAATAGCAGCGATGCCAGTTATTACCTAGACTATTTGCTAGAGATGTTCCTTTCGCAAAGATCTCTGTGACTGATATAACTCACAATCTCTTGCAGATACCCGAGGATAAAACAATCAAAAAATTGCGATGGTCCCAGTTTGGAGCACTAGAAAACTAAATAGCCAGATTGGAGAAATACCTGTCCTGTGCTGGTAAGTCACAGTTAATTTGGGGTGTTTATTAGTGAGTGGTTGCTGTGCTGAAATATCTCCTTCAGACCAAATGCCCATCCCTGCACTGGACATAAGACCAATGGGGTTCACCATGACTGATGACAACTAAAGAGACACAAGCCTGTTTATGTCCTAGTGCTGTGTACTGTTTAATGCTGCTCCTTGTTACTCTTCTATATTCTCATTAATATATGCTTTTTATCTTCCTCTGACAAACTGCAGCCTTTTACACACTTAGATTTAAATAAAGTAGATTATGGGTTGATTTATGTAAACCATTGAAAACGCCTCTTGAATGGGTTTACAAGCTGGCTTTTGTCACTTTGACTTTCTTTGATATCTGAGATTGCAAATTAAAATATGAAATGAAATGAAAGTCATACCAAATGTGCAATGTGTCATTTATACCAAGGAAGCTGGCATTTCAGAGGAGTGAACTGTATGCAATTTAGGGCTTTGATCTCCAGGTGGAAGAAGCTGCAGGCAGAAAACGCACACTGTTTTTCCAAAAAAAACCAAGTTGTGATCACAGGAAACCACCTGGGTTCTAGCTCAGGTAACTCAGAGAAACAGAGGGAAAGACGGTCCTTGCCTGGCCATGGTCCAGGTCAAGTCATAATGACACTGTTATTCATGGAGCTTTGTGTCTTTGAGACCTATTTTTGGGGAGGGTTTTGAGTCTTCAGTGCACCTTATGGAGCACATGAACCCTCTAGAATTGTATGGGCATGGAACAGTGGCCATCCCAAGTTGGAACAAAGGTCCAACAAAGGTTGGACTGAAGGTCCTGCGAAGCCTCTGCAGTGTCCACAAAAACAGGACAGGGGACTTGAAACATCTGGGATTTTGTTTCAGGCTCATCTGTAGTGAATGTGAGAAAAAGTTTGTCTTCACAGGACATTTTTAGCTTATGTGACAGCATTTAATGGGGCTATGAAAATATTAATAAAATGGCACAAATATAAGCATTTGTGACTCCTCATCTGGTGAACGATGAGGAGCCACAGCATGTACTTGCTTTACATGGAAGGACTGAAGTCCTGCAGGACACTAGGAACCCCTTGAGCTCAAGGTTTTAGTCTGTTTGGTTTTGGCAGAGGAGCAGAGATAGTGTAAGAGTCTGTGGACTCCTTGGTTTTTGGAGGGGAGGCTGAGGGTCCCAAAAAACCCACCCTCACCCTGCATCTCACTGTGGCAGGTAGTCGAACCTCTCCAGAAAGTCTCTATTCAAATAACACGAAGCACAGGGCTTTTCTCGTAACCAGGTCGTGGCCTTCAGAGAAATATTTTGAACCAAAGACTTTGCTATACCAAGTGTTAAGTTCTGATTATAAAAATAACTGTTTCCCTTCACGTAAATTTGATTAAATAAGTTCTCGGTACTTCAAAGTATCAGGCTAGCAGTGCATCAAATGTCCCATGACAAGTGTGTGGTGGTGAAAGAGTTAACCGCAGCATCATTAGTTTTCTGAGAAAGCAGCGGAGGGAAGAAATCTGGACCCAAATTCCGAATTCTGGTTCCAGCTAAGCTTCACAGGGTGAGTTTGAATATTCTCTTTAAAAAGGCAAAAACAATACGGTGCCCCAATTATTCTTTTATTTTGCAAAATGTCAAACCGCATGTGATCCATTTAATTTCTACAAGTGTTCCAAATGGGAGAGCTGTCTAGATGTTCCTTTAATTGAGCAATACCCTGCATAGCAAATATAGATTCAAAAGTCCCTTAAAAAGCTGCTGTAGCTCTAATACACACACACAGAGCGATTCAGCTCAAAACCTGCCTTAAACTCATTTTTGGAGTTAAAACTCTATTTAACCTGTAGTTGCAACTCCTCAATGAACTCTCCTCATCTATTTTTCCTTCAGTCTGACTTAGGAAAATAAGGAGGTTTTTATATTTTTTTCTAAATTTGTCCATAAGATCTTAATGTCATGATGGATCTGTGCTACCCGCTCACCTCCCAGAGTTGAGAAAAGGTCACCGGCAGTTCACTCTCTCCTTAAAATTTGAGAGACTGAGTTGCTCTTTAGTACTAAAGTTACATAGAGAAGCTGCGAGACACAAAACCAATATTATGCCAGCTTGTCAGAAATTTGCCAAGCAGCTGTCCCTCAGGTTTCTCGTATATGCATATACATGGCATTATCCAAACTCTAAAAAAGGTCCAAAATGCAACTAAACCGACTAATGGCAATGTACTCACTGAACAGAGGATATCATTAAAAGCGTAAAAACCTTGAGGGGTTTTTTTTTTCCCCTTTTCTTCTCTTTTTTTCCCCCTCATTGGCAAGAATGTGGACTTTGTTTGTCATCTTGTGGGCCTACCTATAGCAGTCAAAAGGTGAAATGCCTGAATATTAAGCCATAATCCATCATTGTACACACACTAATTACTTTCTGTCCTCCCCTTCTCTTGTCACCGCGGTCCAAAGCAGGTTTTCTGAGACTGAGTACATTCATCTGAGCTGTTAGCTGCTACGCTCCACCGCATCCTTGTATGATCTGCCTGCTCTCAGTCCCCCAGAGGAAATTTGTGCATGCATACTGTATGTGAACTTTAGATAAATAAATAAACACGAGAAACAGCTTCCAGATAATTGAAAGCGAGTGAAGGAGGGAGCAAAAAGAAAACAATTTCTCAGGGGAGAAGCAGGCTGAGGTGGCAGGTATGATTAAAATCCATATGATTTATGAGTAGGTGCATTGCTAACATGACAACCCCTTAGTGTTTGTTTGTTTTGTTGCATTTGACAATAAAGTTTCTTTTTTTCACTCACTTCTTTTTTCTTTTTTCCCTTCTTTCCCCCCTCCCTCCCTTCTCCTTTCTTCCTCTCTTTCTGTCCCCCCCTCGTCTCCTTGCTGCAGGTTTTGCTCAGGAGTTAGCCACTCAGGAATTCCTAGTGCCTGACTGAGCAGTAATTTAGCAAGCTCTCTTGTGCTCTTTTCCTGTCAGCATTAACATGTCAATTCATTTTAATAGTCTGGGCATGCGCAGAGGGGGATGCATTTTCTCAGTAGGCATCCCATGAGCCCACCCTGTGGTGCAGAAATGTGTTATAGCTTGTCTCAGGCCACAGAGACTTCGCCAGGTTTATTTTCGTTGTGGCCAGGCGTATTTGTTAATACAAAGCATGAACAAGGAGAAGAAGAAGAAGAAAAAAAAAAAGAATCTATAAAACGAGACTTTACAATATTAAACGGGATCTACGTGTCTGATTGGTAATTTATGACCTATGCACCGAAGAGGTTATAAAGGCTTTCTTTGCATGATATTATTGCGTGGCATGGTTTCAAAAAAATGTCTGCTGTCACTTCCTCTGGTTTTTTGGGAAATTAAATGATATCATGCCACATTGGGAATTATCTGTAATCATGATTAATAGTTGAATTGGCTTTTATATTAAACCAGAATTTACTTGCCATCTTTCTTATTAAAGAGCCTTCAGATAGATTTGTATCTAATGTTTTGCCTCAAGTATATAAAACCAGGGACTGTGCAGTCCAAGAGCAAATCCTTTGATTCCAATATTATCTTTCTATCTTAAAAAAAGCTGAATTTTTATGTGCTTTAAAACTTATAAGCAGGAATTGTAGATTTATGAGAAGAGAGAAGAAAAAAATTAGAAAGCTACTTCTTGGCTTCTTAAATGTCATCTTTCCAGATGCAACCTAAATTAAGTCAAGGTATTTTGGTTGTACGGTACCTTAGCGCAATTAAATATTTAAGCACGCTGAGCTGTGGCATCAACATCCGTATGGTACAAATACTTTTTCAGCCCAGCTGGACTCGGCTACATTATTCAAGTGACCTGAAAAAGGTAAGATCAGAGTTTGTTCTTCAAAAATCTTCTTCATCTAAGGAAAGTAGATGGTTTTCCTACTTTCCGGGAGGTCCAACTCTCTATAGACAACCGTGTGGGAACGTGCTT
Source organism: Mesitornis unicolor (assembly GCF_000695765.1). Lineage (NCBI taxonomy): Eukaryota > Metazoa > Chordata > Aves > Mesitornithiformes > Mesitornithidae > Mesitornis > Mesitornis unicolor. The sequence goes on along the minus strand of NW_010176825.1, from coordinate 13,007 downwards.
GTGCCAGGGCACAACTGCAGTTGAGTAGGTGGAGAATTATGTCAGAAATCCAAAATTTGGCCTGGGGACTCCCTGTCCTTCCACTATAGAAGGAGCAAACTTATTTCCTCAAAACAGGGAATCTACAAAGTGCCTTTTTAAGGCACGGGTTCCAGTGCATTTCCCAAAAGTACTTAGCATGAGACCTCTCATGGCAAAACATTATGGCACAGCGCTATAGAAAAGCAAAATAAAACCATGCTTGGAAGCTGAGTTAAGTATGTCCACTGGTCAGACAGTCACTCTTTATGGCCTGAGCAAGTGAGTGCTGTGACAGAGGAAATTCTGAATCTGAAAGAGCGTGGCAGCAGCCGAGTAACAGCACATCTGTTAAAAGTATGAGCGGTGACATGGTTTATGCTCAGCTCCTGGAGGATAATACAGGAAGCCTAAAATGGTTTTCTGATACGCCATTCTTATTGCAGCAAAAATGTAATTCAGATAAAGTAAATCCTGAGATTGTGCCAACCTCTGTGAAAAAATATGGTATCAGTAAGGGAACATCAAAACCTGCTTGGTGAGAGCCTACGACTTTGTCAGTGGCACGGTAGAGATGTCCTGGATAGCTGTGTAGGTGTGTCCCCAAACCACCCATGGCCACAGCCCACAGACCCTGTCCTGCTGGAGAGGGTTATTTTGTCACCAGAGCATTAGTGGCTGGTGGGTCTTGAAGAAGTCCATCTCCTGCTGTATTTACGAATTTGGGTACCCATGGTGCACAGCTGAGGGCTTGTTGCCACTGATGCTCAAGGATAAACTTATGGAGAGTTTCAAGTCCATCCACACTACCTGTCCTTAAGAGTTCTGTTACTGCTGAAAGCACAGTGATGTGGACAGCTTTGGAGGAAGTATTTTACTTTTTCAGGGTAAAATATAGATAGGCCAAGAGAAGATCAACCTAAGATGTCTGTTGCCATATATTAGTGGCAGTAAAATATTTTCAGGTGCATTTTCTAGGAGGTGATGTGCATGAAGTGAGGTTGTCTGTGGATGTGTGCAGTTATAAGATCCAGTAGTTGAACTCATTGACCAAATTCTGCTCAAATTTGACCGATGGCCAGCAGACACAACCAGTTTCAGTAAATAATAAATTATGTAGAGAAGAGACATTTGAATTAAAATCCTCATAGAGCAGTATTGGGAGCTTTTCCTTCTTTTTAGATACCTGAGAGCCCATTTCCAGAAGCAGCAGGAAAGAGAAAGAGGTGTTAGGAATGGCCCCACAGTAATAAAATCCTTAATTTGGATGTCTGTGTAGCTTCGCATAAGAGTAACAAGTTACAGAGCTAAACTTTGCTCAGTGTGGGAGTTAATCTCAGTCCAGAGAAGGATGCATAGCCAGCTCGAGATAAGAGTGATAAGGAGAGGATTAGTTTTGAGAGCTAATTCCAAAGTATTATTTTCCCATAGAGGCTGAGGGTTCACGCAGTGGAGGTGCATTCGTCTGTGCCAGACTTTGCAAACACGCGCTCTCGCCCTACGAGCTTTGCTGCCAAGTTGCTCTACCTTAAATCACTTGCAAGTAGGGTCTGAACTGTAATTCCTGCTGGATTCTGGCAAAACCAAGAATAAAGATGTAAGATTCCCGAGAGAAAAAGTAGGGGAAGAAGGGGGAGGACACACAACAGTTACACCATGTGGGAAAAATACCTGCCTGTCTCTAAATACCAAAATTGCAAAATCCCTCGGCATTTCAGGAAGATCGGTCGTAGCGAAAAACAGCCCAGGAGGTGGGGGAGGAAAATCTGAGGCTTTAGGAGCAAAAGATGGGCAAAGCAGGGAAGTTGCTCAAGGGAAGGGGTACACAGGCAGGCATGAACTCCCAAATTTCCTAATTAGCAATAAGAAACTAAAAGCAGCAAGGGAATCTGGCAGCCCATGCAGGCAGGAGGACCCCAACTTCATTTCCCATCCATCACAGAGCCAAGCGAGGACACAAGTAATTGCTTTGGAGAAGAGGCACAATAAGACATGAAATACAAGCATGTCGTTTGTCGAATTTGTAAGCCATAAAAAGTATTTTAATAACATCTGGTGCAGGGGCGTGTTGAAGCTTAATTAATTAATCCTTGCAAAGGACTCAGAAATTCTGGGATCAAAGGTGTTGCGGAAGTGCAAAATGCCATTATTATACCTATAAACGTGCGCTCGCTCACTTAAATGCTGTATATTTATTGCCGCCATATACTTGTATAGCAGAATATACCAAATATATTAGGAACATTTTAAAAGTACACTTCTTCATCACATAAAGCTGTCCCCGTCTCAGTCCCTATGCGTGGTGGTGCAGTGGTGCTGAGCTGATGCTGCTGATGACTAATTGCAGGCTTCACGTAACAGGGTCCGATAACACCTTTGGTTTTTTTAGTTGGTTTTAAATTTTGTGTTTTGGGTGTTTTCCACTCTGTAATATTTACAGGGAGGCTGCTACAGAAGAAGCAAAGATTATGCACAGCGGTCCATAGCCGTGACTGGAGCCTGCAAAATTAACTTTAGGCTTCGTTTCAGCTTGGTACGTGGTTGCAGTTTTCTGTTTCCTCTCTCTTCCTTTCTGTTCTAAAATCTCTCCTCCACAATAAAAAATGTTAAGTTTAGGTAGGTCTATTCCGTGACTATTTTGACTAGATTTATTGAATTGAGGACTCTCATCTGTCTGGATGAGATGTTTGTTCTTTGCTTTGTAGCCATTTATAAATAATAGAAATCAGAAGAAATGCTGCATTCCCACTAACTCAAAATGTAGCGTCGGAGGTTGTTTACAAATCAGACGAGCAAAACACGTGCATTTTGAGCAGGCAGTTAGAATGCAGGGTCTTTTTTCTCCTCCTGTATTGGAGTATATAGTGAAAATATTCTTTCCTTAAGATTTATTTCAGCTTTTGTTAAATGCCTGGCTTTGCGAGTTCGCGTAGTTATATGGCATCTTCTTTAGAGTTATATGGGAACAAAAGTTTAGAAATGCAGGCTCTGTGATTCACAGCAGCATTATTTAGACTAAATTTGTACATTCTGTGCAGATGACAATAGCGTCTTTGTAGACCTTTTTAAATATAAATGAAATATGAGTTTTCTTTCAAGGTACAAAATGTCATTAAGGGCTCAGGTGGTTAAAATCAACATGAAAAATACATGCTGCATTTTCCCTCCTTAAATGCAATAATGTAATCAGATTTCAAGTCATCTTACCTACCTCACTTACAGCTTTATGGAGATTAATTAGTTTTTAGCCCCCAGTCACATGATCTTTTCTGACTGCCATTTAGCTACATTTGCTATCTGACTTGAACCTGTAAGCTGTCTCCAGCCCCAGAGGACAGATTAAATTTTAGTATTGGTTGCCTTCTTCCTTTGATTTAAAGGTAGATAGTTAGAGCCATAGTTCAATTATTCTTTGTTGTTAATTAGCCGTGCGTCGTCATCGTTCCTTTGGAAAAGGCACGGGTTTGAAGAAGGAGAAGAGAAATGGCTCAAAAGTAGGGGACAACTTCTTTCGCGTGGCTGAGCTGAAGGGATTTTTTTTCCTGATCAGGTGCGGAGCCATAAAACTGCTTTTAATTCACATCTCCATCGCCTCTCGCTGCTTTGTGTGTGCCTGGCTTTTATGCACTGCTAATCGATGAGGTTACCTTCTCACTCCAGTAAAACAAGCTGGTCAGGAAGGAGGAGAGGAAATATTTCAGCTTCTCTTCCTCCAACGCGAGTTTGTGTACGGTTGTGACTTGGCTTTTGTTTTCTGAATTTTCTCCTTAAATTAACTTAAACATTTATTCTATAATGTGATTTTTCGTAAAGGGAATGTTTTATTCCATGTTGAGAATGATTTCCAAGGCCATTTAATATCTAAATAAATTCCCTTCTCCTCTCCAAAGTGCATTACATAAAATAAATGTACATTGGATAAAAGAGCGTGTAGACAAAATCTTGCCCTTAATTCTGGGTATGCTGTTTACTTCAGTGAAATCCTGCTTTCTCAAGCAAGAAAAGTACATTTTGGCCCATCCTGTGAACAGACAAGAAATAGATAAGCTCTAGGGGAAAAAAAATCAAGAGGTATTTTTCTGTTTGCTATTAAAAATAAAGAAGTAAATAATAAAGGGATTTGACTGGTATTGTTGCTTAGGATGGTGTATAACTGGACTCCTCAGCAGCATATAACAAAAGATTGAAGAGATCTCTGCTTCACATAAGTAAACCAGTTGTTGGAGTAATGGCATGGACCACATGGCTTTTCCTTAGGTGAGAGTTGGGAGTGAGAGGCGATAATGAAAGTGTTATCTATTACATGTAGAGAAAGTGTCAGAGCCAAAACCGTTGAAGCCTTTATACGGACATTACATGTGGCTGCCTATTTGCCATTTGTTTCCTCAATTTTCTGTAATTTGCTCCGCAGCAAACGTTCACCTTGGTTAAATAGGACTCCGCTCAGCAATATTGCGCAGAGCCGCTGTGTTTCCTGGCTCCGGCCACGGAGGCTCCGCAGGATTTTCACTGCTCAGGTGTTGCGAAGCCTAATCCTTATTCAGGAACCAAAACGATCCACTTTCCTTGCCTGCGGTGCTTGGATCCCTGCCTTTGGCAGTAGCCCCAGACTCCTGCAGAAGATGAAGACATCCCTCCATGCCTATAGATGGAAAGGCGCCAACATGGATGCCATCAGAAGGACGCAGCTGAGCATATGCTGAGAAAATTGTGGCATCCATACTGTACATGGGGAAGGGCTGACTGAACACACCAGTTTGTTGAAGCTTATGGCCCTGAAAAGGAAACATAGGTTTCCTGTAAATGTCATTCAGGGATATGCTAACTGTTATTTCCTGGCGCTGGATCATGATGCTTTCAACACATTCTGTTCATCTACCTCTGCTGCCTGCCTGCCTGGCTGTGCGCAGCGATAGCTCTCCTGTCTTTTCACCTTTCCCTCCTCCCCGTGCGAGGCTAAGGTAAGAGAGACTCAGCAAAGAGAAAAAAAATAGCTTGGGGATAGAGCGCCAAGAGGGAGAAACATTTTTTAAAAGGATGATTTGGTCTTGCATGCCTTCCCATCACTGCCGCCTTCTCAGGACAAGTGCGTGACCAGTGCGTTTGGGCTCCATTACTTTGACTCCATTATGAGCGAACTGGTCCCCTGGTGCCATTCTGTCATGGCTTTTCATTTGTACAGACTGCTTTCAGCCTTAGTGCCTATGCTATGGCTGCTAAGCTACATAGTCTTAAAAGGTTTCCCTAAGTACCTTCTGCAACACGAGTTGTCTCTTTGGCTGTCTGCATCCCTCATCTCTCTCCCTTCCTCCATCCTTCAGGTACTGTGTTTCAGAGTGGAAGTGTCAGCAAGCAGGACGGTGCATCAAGAAGAACCAAAGTCATACCTCAGCATCTCAATGGCCATCTCTGGTTGGTACCTGGGCCTTGCTACACCATCCCTCCATTGCAAAGCAATTAAGGGAAAAGAGGTAAATGCTTACAAATGCATCAGTTTAGGCTGCTGAGGGCTTTATTCCAAGCCAGGAGCATAGACCCCGTGCTTTTGTTCTGGTGATAAAGGGGATATGTTATCTCTATTCCAGCTCCGAGCTGTATAATGCACCCGATGAAAAGCAAGTTTCTCTGCCTAGTGAATAAGGACCATTGTTTTGGGGATAATGAGGCTCCACTCCCTTTTGGCTCTCTCTGAAAGACCCCAGCACTGGCGAAGAAACAGTGCGGCAGGTCCGCCAAGTGACTGCTGAATGCAGCGGTGACAGGCACGATTTTCGCAGCGATCATTAAATGGCATGTGAGTGGTTTTGTGGGCCATGTTATACTGTATCAACCCACGATCAACAAGCAACTGGCTACGGGACTGTAACCTCCTACCATCCACGCTTTGCCGTAATGCTGTTCTGCTTGTTTGATTCGATTTTTCCCTTCTCCCTCCCTACACAAGAAAAAAAATAAGAATGGTATATTATACATAGAAATAAAAAGGGGAAAAAAAACCCCATAGATTACAGTTGGGTACCACTATACCAATTTATTTCAAACAACTGGGATAAGTAAGGCTTTTATTTACATGATAAGGAAGTCATGATAGGACAAAACTAAGCAGATGCTCAGATGGCGTCAGGACAGTCTGGAAAATTCAAACCAAATCTCCACTTGAAATCTTGGGAAGTTGAAGTGTCTTTGAAAATTTGACATCTCTTTTTACCTGCCTTAATATAAATCTAAGTATGTTTATTTAGTGCTATCTGTGCTTGGGAAGCTCAGACCTAATTGGTGACATGTCACATTCAGTAAGAATAAGGAACCAAAAAAGGTCTTTTTATAATGATTACTTTCAAGAGGTATTTTCATGAGGAAAAAAAATCATGGGTTTTATGAGAGAAGACCACTGATATTTGAAACAGAAAATGTGACCTGAAAGGCTGCAGTAAGACCCCTGTGATGCTGGGCAGGAGGCAGGGAACAAGGTGAGCATCTCATTTTGGATGGTGGTTCTCCTGAATCAGCCAGAGAAAATATTGGAAACTCATGAACAAAGATACATTAAAGAAAGCAGTAACAGTACTAGGATCCCAAGAGAAGCCAGGGGTTTGTTGGGGTCTGGTGGCCAATGGGGGGTCATCAGTGACCATTCTTGGGGGACACAACTTGCAGGGGATAAACCATTCTAAGTGTATTCCCTGACTCACTGTGGAGTTTGGAGTGACAAGTTTTGGGTTTATCTCCTTCACCCTCCCTTTTCTCCTTTGAGGCTCTGCATTTGGGCCTCTTTGAAGTATCCTCTTTCTCCCGTTGTCAGGTATAGAAACAAATAGCAATAAATAATCAAAAAACCAAAAGAAAAGCAAGATTTAAACCAAATCGATCTACTTTGCAACTGGGTTTGAGTGTGACCAGCTTTACTCAGAGTGGAAACATCTCAGAGGTAAACGGCAATGCTTCATGAGAGGAGCCAAAAGAATTGTTGCTGTAAGGGTGCCTTTTCCAGCAGAAAAAAGCACAATATTCTGCCCGCCAGGAATGATTGCTCATGTAGGAGGCATTATTTGATACCTGTTATTTACTAACGCAGTTGAACTAAAGACCTAGGCACTACTGGACCCAGTTCACGAATATTTATTGCACCAAATCCAATCTATTATATAGTGTCAGCCTTGTACCAAAGCAGGAGACAGTAGTATTTATGATTATTAGTACAATATTGAATCATCCTGAACCAATTACTGGTCCAATTACTGTGTCATTATTATCTTCTGAATAGGGCTTGATTTGTCTGTGATAAATATGATGCAATTAAACTACCTTTTTACATAATAAAACACTGCAGGTGTTTATTCTTAAGGGTTTACGGATACCAACAACCAATAGATTTAATTAAAAAAATCCTTGAAATAAATGTGAATTTCATTAAATTGTTCTAGCACTGGTGAATATTTTAAGACTATCTACCAAAAGATTCTCTCTCTATAATCTGTCTTAAAAGCTATGCTAAGTGCACAAAAAAACAATGACTTCAGCTTTTTAATGTTTCAATAATTAATAGCATTTCTTAAAAGAATGTGTAATTGGTCTGTAATAGTATAACTTAAGAAACAAAAAAGTTATGTGGGTTAAATTGCTATCACTATTGTGTCAAAGTGAAGGATAAATTTATGCTCGTTTATTGAAAAATCTTATTAAATTCAGATTCTCTGCTCAATAATTTTAAATATAATCTTACATTTTTCACACTAAACCCATAGACATAATATTGTCTTAACTCCAGTTTGGTACTAGCAATAAAAACAGAACTGCCATGCACTGGCTTCATATTATAAAAAGAAAATATCAGGAATGTGAAACCCTACCTGGAATTATTCTGTCTCTCAATACTGTGGATAAATATCTATAGCTTTAGCTATAAAAGAAGCTCGGTCAATACAGTATAAACAGGTATGAAACCCATTCCTGGTCTGAATTTCTGCCAGTTCCAGAAAGGCAAATTCCCTTCCCCAGCTTTGCTGCTGGACTGCCCTGCTGTGCAGGGTACAAATGAACCCTGATGTCAGTCTTGTCTTTCTCCATCCTCTCTCCTATGCCTCTATTCAGTGCTTTCCCATCAATGCAGAATATATGTTGCATGTACTTATAGGTATGTGTTAGATTAGTCAAAAGACTCTTTCTTCTACATGGATTGCAGTAGTGTACAATGAGAGGAGAAATAGTAGGGCTTCTGGAAACAGGCCAGATGTTTGGCAATGGAAGTTGTTCTTGTGTTGGGGCAGAAAAGGCTCAAGGTTTCTGTTAACACCACATCCAGCTATGTCCAGGACAGGTAAGAGCTTGTAGTCCAGTTTCTCAGACATGGTTAGGGAAGGATGAAGTAGAGCTGAGCAGCAACAGTGATGCTGACCCCCAACATGAGCTCACGGACCCATGGCTCAGCAGCAGTGAAGCTCCCAGGGCTCCAGGCTTGCGTACTGCTCCAAAATAATGTATGTATTTGCAGATCTACTGCATCATAATTGAACATTATCAGCAAGATACTTCTACATATATTTTCAGCTATCTGCATTCTTTCAACTGAATGCATTATAGGGAGTAGCTGTGAGATACTTTAGGCCATGGGGTCTCTCTTGACCAGCTAATACTGAACAGCAGGGCTCATGGCTGTGTTGAGCAGCGTTTCCCTACCGCTCCCATTGGTAACTGGACAGGACATGCACTCCAATCACCCACCCTGCACCCACGGGACGTACCTCTGTGCACTGCAGCTACACCCCTTCCATCCCATCCATCTTCCCTACAGCACGCGACAGGCTGAATGATAAAACAAAGCTTTGCAAAGGGTTTATTAAGCAAGATGTCAGGTCAGGCTTTAAGTTGCAAGGCTGGAAATTAAAGGTTACGAGCAAAACAAATATAAACACAATCCCAGCCTAAGCTTAAACAACCGGGTTCCTTTTCAGTTGCTTAGTCCAGTTTCTCAGATCCTGAAGACATATTACAGCTGCTGGGGTTTGAAACATCCCAACTTCTGCCCTAAATCCTGATCTTATGGTCAGGCATAGGGGCTGACAGCTTGGCATCCCTCCTCCTCCTCCTCTGGCTGTAGCTCTTGGGGCACATTCACACTACTTTGGTCTGTGATAAAACCTATTTTTCTGTGAAGTGACCCTGCTGTAGGCACAGCACATAGGCAGTGTGTCTTTCCTCCTCCTCACCTCTTTGGTTTCCTTTGCTGTTTTTCCCCGCTGCTGGAGCAGATCTGAGTGCTCCCATCTTGGCTTTGAGATGGTCATAAAGGCGTTGGGAGGTGTTGGTGCCTTTAATCTCACTTCTATTCCTCGTTCCCATCTCAGAGGTTACCCACTGACCATCTGCACCCATCCTTGCTCCCCAACATCTAGGTAAGGAGAAACTTCTACAGCATTGCTGTTGTTTCCCGTGTGGGACCCATTCAGAGCTACTATCACCATACACGAGGCACTGCATTGCCATCCCTCTTAGGGCTTTTACCACCAAAACTGGGAGAAAGGATGTTTAAAAACATATTCAGCTTGTTTGCAAACTAAAATCAGGACTGATTAGGCCAGACACTCCTGATGATAGGAGCAATTAAACAGCCAAGGTCAGCCTTGTGCCCAGTGTAAATCGGAGATGTTGCACTCACTTTGGTGGTGGTCTCTGATTTATATTAGTCACGGCCCTACACTGAGGGATGGATCAATAAACACTGAAACAGAAACACATTGAGAAGGAGAACTAAATTACGGTACAAAAAATATAAATAAATCCCCAATTAAATGACAACCTAACAGAAGCATCCTGGATGGCTAATTTGGATGATTATGGCAAAGCAGCCAATACATTCAGGTTTCTACCGCAGTCTTTCTGCCTTCAGGAGTAGGTGCCTGTACCGGCATTCAGCATCAGTTTCTGAGAACTTTATCTCTGTGATGCATTGTGTCTGTCATACAGCACTGGGTAGCATAGCAGGTCTCAAAGAAAAAGGTATTAATGGATGGATAATTGCCCACCTTGTAAAAATTTACTAGGAACCTGATACTTTTATCATTTGTCACAAAAAACTTCATGGTGTAATAATGTAGGAAGTATCATTGGTGCCATAAAAAAGTGATGGAACAAATTACACTTCTCTTTTGCTGAACAGTGCTAAATAGCAGGGAGTTCCTACTTTTTTATTGTCAGAATTTCAATAATTGTAGATGTACATTTGCAGGGATCAATTGATAATTTGGAACACATGCTATTAATATTTCATTTTCTCTGTATTTTTAAAGGAAAAAAAGAAGTCCAATTTCACAGTGGTAAGAGTAAAAAAAAAAATCTCATTCTGTTTTCCTGTCTACTGTTAAGGAAGAAAGCTCATTTCTTGCAACATAAAGGGATATTGATGAATGCAAAGAGCATTTTCCATATTGCAGGATAAAATTTACTGTTCCAACCAAAGATATTTTATATAAATTAAGAGTTTGTTTAAAAAAATCGAAAATGGGAACTCAATTCTAGACAATGCTTAATTTAAACTAAGTGTTAAAATAAAAGCAATAACACTGAGAATAAATTAATGAACTACAATTAACTATATTTACAATAAGTGGTTTGGTTGGAAACACCTATTCCCTAC
>NW_010176825.1:1474-2325 GCF_000695765.1 Mesitornis unicolor | reverse complement strand
TGATAAAATAAAACCTGCGTTCAGCAAAAGCTGAAATAAGTTAAATGAAGATGCTTTTAACAAGGTTATTACTTAAGCAGTGACAGGTTTACAGATTTTAGCACCATTGGGTTTTCACAGGAGCTACAGCAAGTGCTAAAATAACACACACCTTCAGGTTCATTAAATTCACCAGTGTGATGAAATAACTGATATTTTTCTATATTACTATAGTGCCTCAAAGAACTGGCTATAAATAAGATACACTAATAACAACTGTTTGCAGTGCTAAAACAATAAAATAATTCTTCCAGGCTTATATGCAAAGGAAGAAATAAGTGTAAGGCAGACTGTTAGCCTGGTTATATCTGGTGGCTTTTATACTAGTGGTGCCATGCCTTCAGCCATTTATTTATCACAGATATGCCCTGGAAAATGTTTTATCATTCATTGTGGCAGGAAGAAACTTGTTAAAAGGGTGCACAAAGAGGGGGCTCCCATCCCAAAATATTTACTTTCTAAGCTGGTGTTTATTGAAGCATTTCTGAAGACCGGCTTAGGCGAATAACTGATTTTTTAAAAGGAGCATTTCAAATGATAGTAAATCCCACATTATACTCTGTTTTGGAAAGAACCAATGCTGAAAAAAGCAGATTTCTAATAAATCAATAGAGTATGGCCTTTGGAGACCTGGGAGACATATGGACAGTAATAGAGTATCTCAGGTTGTTTGGTGAACGATTCCATCTGGATGAGGGCTCAGTGTTATTCGCAGTCTCCATCTCCCCTAAAACACCTTCAATCGTCCCTGCAGCCCCTATCTCAAATGTCAGACCACCTGGGATCCGCAGCTGTCGGCCTCAAAGAGGACC
>NW_010176825.1:0-1443 GCF_000695765.1 Mesitornis unicolor | reverse complement strand
GCGGGGGCGGCCCTGCGCCGTGAGCCACCAACAGCCACAGCCCCAATGCCATCAGGGGAAAACCGAGGGAGTTTGGGATGCAGAGTTTGCACCGAGTGTGGTATTTAATGCTTCATCCCCTTGTATGTAATTTAAAAACACATACATATATGTATATATATATATGTGTGTGTATATGTATATTTATATATATAGATATATATCTGTACAGATGTGAGTGTAAACTCACATATGCACACCTAAAGAGTTGGAATAACCATTTCCAGCCTGGTTTTGGTCCCCACAGGGGCACTCAGCTCTCCCCACACTGATGCAAGGGTAAAGCAGGAGTCACTTCGCAGCAGTTAAAGGTTGCAAAACCCATGTAAATGGGGAGAATCAACCCCAGGATGTTACAAGCTTGCTTAAATTTTGCAATGCTCTGATTTATCCTGGCAGGGGGGTTGGACTGGATGATCTTTCGAGGTCCCTTCCAACTCTTAATAGTCTGTGATTCTGTGATTTGCAGTTTTTCTGTCTGAAGCTGTGTTTCAGTAATATGCGTAGTACTGAAGAGTGTTTACACTGATTGAAAAATTTCCTTTCAGGGGTTGTAAGAGAGATTTGGGGTGATAGCAATGGAACGTGTAAAACCCAAGCACAGAGTTTGATCTATACCACCACGAAGCTGGTGTACTGTGCAGGGAGGCTGGAAGCATGGAAAAAGCAAGCAGCAAAGTTGCCAACTCCCTGCTCCCTCATGCAATGGGGATTTTTTTGGGGATAAGTCTCTATCTCCCAGAGCATGGGCTCCCAGAGCAGTAGAGATCTATTTCCCAGAGCTCTAATGGTGCATGCACAAGAGGTGTGTTAAGTCCCTCTCAGCTGCCATCTGAGACCACCACAGCACCCAGCACAATAATCACAAGGAGAAAAACTCCCACGTAAGTACAGCTTGAGGGTTTCCTAACAGTGGCACCATCCTTTCTTGTCAACCCAAACTGATTGTGTTCAAAGACTGTCTGTTACCATCAAAAGAAACCCCAAAATATCTGTAATCTACTATTTTGCTCATGTAAAAGGGCTGACCGTCCAACCTAACCAAGGCACCGCTGAGCAAAGGGACTGCTGGATGTATATTTCATGTGAGCAGGGTCCTAATATTGTGTTGTACCTGAACAAGAACCTTTTAATTTTTCCCCAAACTTCGTAAACTCCTTGTAACATCTCTCTAAGAAGAGCAATATGACCATTTTATTGGTGAATAAACAGAGTTGCAGTGATATTAAATGACTTCTTTTGGCCTAAGGCACAGAATAGCTGTGACTGGCCCATAAACGAAAAAAATGTTTTTCATTAGAAGTTCCTTATCTCAGGAGTTCCCCTCCCACCTTGATTTTACACAGCCCACACTTACCGATCTTTTGAGGAAAAAGTTTGAATTATTAATTTATTTAGATTTTT
>NW_010176824.1:49986-68775 GCF_000695765.1 Mesitornis unicolor | reverse complement strand
TTTTTTAATATTTTATTAAAAGGAAAAAGACCTGTTCCTTAATGGGAAAAGATAGTCAGAACTGGATGCTGAGATGTGAGCTAGGTTATGGCCCCAGATTTACAAGAGTTAGTCAGGAGCTGCTGGGCACTTCCTTTCAAATAAATTCACAGTAACTTATGCCCTCATCTCTTTTCTTATGAAGTCAAAGCATATTCTGTGAAACAGCAAACAAGTAGGTTAAGGACTTAAACTGGAAAATAAATTACAGTAGAACCATTTATTTCATTATTATTCTCAATGCTAGCATGATGAGAGGGGAGATTAGATGTGGCAAAGGGAATTCTGGAAGGACTTAAATTTGCACCTTGCTGGTCAGAAGGGGAACAGCGCAAGAGGCTGAGCTCTCCGAGTGTCCTGACATTGCTGACTGGAGTCTTCTTGAATACCGATTTACATCTCATTAAGCAGCACTATTTTGTGCCTGCCCGTTCTGCCTCTCCTAGGGAAGTGTCAGTCAAATGGTCCACAGTGATCCTGCCAAAGTGGACGTTTTGTCAGTGGGAATTACTGTCTGTCTCACTCTGCTGCAATAAGGTATGGCTCTCCACCAGCTTCCAATTAAGCACAATAGGCAATATTTATATATTGTGACTCTGGTTGTACCTTCACCGTGATGTATGAGCCAGGACCCCAAATCAATATTTGCGTGACTGAACTTGAGATAATTGTTAAGCCTGTGATAAGGTCAGAGCTTATTTATGCATGAGAATGTTCATTAATGTAGTTTTTATTCAGATGGCACTTCAAAAGAAACTAGAATTACATTTCAGAAGAAGCTCAAGTCCTGGATTTAAATTATATCCAACCTGTATTTAAAAAAACAAGTAATGTGACTATGAGCATGGAAAGAAGAAATGTCATTTTAAAATCTCCAGACGTCTGTATGAAAATAATACGCATAGGGACTGACAAAAAAGAAATCTTCTATTTTAGAAAAGTATTAAAAGATACTCTTAATTCCCTTTGAAGTTGGTGTTAAATATGTGCTTAACTTTTTGCCTACTCGGGGAGCCACGTCAGCAGCTTGCTAAATCATTTCTGCATTGGAACTTACTGGATCAATGAGCAGCGGACTTCAAGAGGTGCTATTCCTCAAGTAAGGGAAGTCAAAACGAGAGGAGCTGCTCTGTCAAACCAACCATCTAAACACATTCATCTAGAGTGGTTTGCTCCCTTATTAAAACAACTTATCACAATTCTTCTGTTTTCTTACTGGCATCACCAATGTATAGGTTCACATGCTGAACAACCTTGGGAAGGGCACACAAAAAGACTGGAGTAGACCCAGGTATTTTCCTTTGCAACTCACGAGTACGCTGCCAAACTCAACTGAAATGCACCAAATTGTTTATTTTCTTCTTCTGAAAAGTCTGAGAGTGAAAGGTTTCCTCATCGATGACAGGGTTTTAACCACTTACCTGAGAGGACATCCCATGGCACGGGTACAGGATTGCCTTGTCGTCCTCTTCAGCTCCCTGGTCCAGGCAGTAGCCGCTGGCTTTGCTGTTACGCACCTGTACCCAGACCAGAAAGAAAACAGCTGCATTAGGAATTAATCTGCGTGCTTCAGTCGGGCTAAGTCTTAGCTGCACTACAGCTGCTGGAACAACTGGTGTGTAAAGCTGAGAAACACTTATTCTCCAGGTACGACAGGATGCCAACTGTGAATTTGCTCCAGAAAGAGACATTATTTGGACAACCTGCTGGCTTTACAGACCAGTAAGATTTTCAGCTCAAGGAAAAAAATCCTATAAAATTCACTTTAAGAAACCCAGGCCAAATTTTGCTTCAAAATATCCTTGTGTAGATATAAATTTTGACCATATATGCTGAGAATGTGACTTAAACCAAACAGCACAGGAACCACCCAGGATCAGTTTGGGATGCGGCACCCTTTTTAAAAACAGAAAAGCAGATGAAATAATTCTACTTGAATTGAGAATATAGTATGTGGTTATGTACAGAAGGGATGTAAAGGATACAGCAATGCTGACCAGCTTTGGAAGGGTTTCGATATATTTAAAGTTTGGGTTCAGAGAACCAACCAAGTCAAAATTCATGTGCCTCCTCAGGCAAGGGAAGGAGCTCTTGTGAAATTTCAGGCCTTTCTTTCTCTTTATGCTCGAAGCATTGCACACACATTTTAATAACTGAACCAAGAGGTTATTTAGATGGACATTTTGAAGCAGTCAACAGGTCAGGTTTGGTTTCAGCTGTGAACAGTTTGTCTGTCCACCCCCATAATATACATAATACAGCAATAGCTGCTGCATGGGGTGTCAGAGAAATTGGTAAATAATCCTTTGTATTGGGGTGTAGGAGCATAACAGGGACCAGATAAGGGGGCTCACCAACAGTTAAAGTTTAGGAGGTTTATTTTATGACTCGACTACCATAAGGGCTAAAGAAGATGAAGACAGCTTTATGAGATGGCTTTAAAAATGTGAATTGAGTCACTAGGAAATATATTTTTACTACTGTTTCAATCTATTTCACATCTACTCAATACATTTATTTTCCTTTAAACTTACTAAAATCCAGACATCTTTTCCTCCAGGAAAATAACTAGAAGAGAAGGTATTTATTTACAAGCTTGATGTTATTTAGGATGAAGCTTCTATTTCTTTCATCATGGGCAAGTAAGACTGAAAGGGAACCCTGCCAGTTTGTAGTAGCTAAATAGCTCGTGTGGCTCCATCTTGCTATAAATTTTAATGAGTTAGATACCTGCATCACTAAACTCCTGCTTGAACCTTCCTGCGACCACTCAGTAGAAATAAACTTGTTTTTGGAGCCCAGCTCGAGAACCGCCTGGTGTAACTGACGCAACATTGGCAGCGCTGCCAACGCTCCTCGCAGTCAACAGCCTCCTCCGAGCTGACACTTACTAATAGCTCCCGTTGCATTTGCTAAGTGTCTTCCCTCCGTTACTGCCAGGGATGGTTCTATTAGGATGCAAAGTGATATTATGCAATAAAACTTGCACTTTGTATCAGTATCTGCAGTGCCTGACTTATTTTTATATGAAGTCAATCAAACAGAACAGAAAGGAATAGCATCCATTTAGTTGTCTGGTGTGAAAATACATTGCCTTTGGATTTAATTGTGGTTGATGTAGACAATTAAAACAGGATCTAAAAACGCTGCGCAGCAGCAGAGCCCCTAGAACTTCACCTCAGTTCAGTCACAAGTGACAGCAGCCATTACATTGCAGGGACGTGATTCAGATTTAGTGGTTGCTGAAGGCTCCCTGACTTCTTCAACGATTGAGGTCATGCACATGTGGAACATGTGCTGGGTCATAGAAGAGGAAGAAATGGTGCAGATAACTGAGGGGAACCCAAATGTCTGCACATCTCATACATGTTTGGATTCAGCACGTTATTAGGTCAAGTAACCTATCTGCTCGGCTGTCTCAGAGCAGGTGTCCCATGGTCCTATGCAATACGGGTACACAAGTGGAGGAGAAAACACAGAATCTGAGTGCAGAGCAGCAAAATTGTGTTTGCTGTAATGACTTTTCCATTATGAGATCAAGACCTGCCAGATGGTAGCCTCACCTCATAATCTGAACAAGGATATGTTTCTTTTTATCCCAAATAAGGTGGATTGCAAATATGAATTAATAAAGTGAATGCAATCCCTCAAACAGTTTGGCAAAACCCAAAAAGGGATGGTTCTTTTCCTAAAAAGAACTTGGTAACCTCAACTGTTCTCATAACTGTCATTATTTTAGCTCCCTTGACTGCTGATGTTTTCTTGATGATGCCTGTGGCATCCTGTTTGGGAAAATGATTACCACAGGTTTAAGTTCCCAGAGCTGCTCTGTTTTAAAACGAAGGCCAGGGAGGTTGTGTATCATCCCAATCATACCCACTGCTAAGATCAAAGGACTGCTCTGATGCAGCCACGGAGCATTTCAAAGACACACCGTACCTCTCCGTAAGTGACTGTGTTATTATAGACCCTCATTTCGGGATAGACGTTCTCCAAGTACCACTTAAAACTGCGGCACTGCAGTCGCTGCCGTAGAGCTATTCTTTCAGAAACGTCTCCAAAGTCAACTCCAGGGTTCTGTGAAGCAGAAAAAATAATAAAAAGACCACACTGCACTGACTTTACAGTTGTTTTCTTTACTGAAACCAGACTGGAGTTCATTTGGTAGACCAAGTTTTATTTCCCTCTCTTCTTTCTCTTCTGTAAGTAGCAGCTCATCAGACAGCTGCTGTTGAGAGCAGACAATAAATATTAATGAAAGCCAATGGGAAAAGAACGATAACGAACAAGTAGAAAACAAACATAAATCAAAATAATAAGGATACAATAAGAATGTTGTTACTTACAGCAATTCTAAATGTTTGCAATTAAACCTGAACCCCTTTGCTTTCGGATTTGTTCTGAATTTGGGCAGTAATTCTGATCTAAGATATGGCAGTGATCGTGGTTACTGTAGTAACTCTAGCCTTGGGTATTCACTAACGCAAATGAGATCAGAGCAGACCTGTTAAAACTTCAAAGCAGAGCTGCTCAAAAAGTCATTAAGCTCCATTAAACATTTGCATAGAGCAGCTGAATGGAACTGAAGCTCATTTGCAGACCTGAGCCATAAAATGCAGTCAAACTCAAAACCTTCTTTATAATTCTACTTCAGAATTGAATTCATGTTTGAATACAAATCCCATGAATAAACACGGGCTGGGAGAGTCAATTCAATATGACCAAACTCAGCCATTTAAGAAGTGCAGGTCCCGAGTTAGTGTCTGTTGATTTGAACCAGTATAAATCATCGCAGTTCAGCATTAGGACAGCAAGCGTTACCTCATCTAGAGATCTCCTCTGACACTGCATGAATCAAATGGACCGAAACCAGGCAGTCTCGCACGGATCTCTCTTAAGTGCCTCGTACATTTCCTCCAGAAAGATTTCTGTGTGCTTTACAAACACTGCCTAATGCAGGGGTACAAGGCAGCAGCAAATCTTAGCTCAGGGTTTATTGCAATCCCCAGCAGATGCCCAGATTTCAGGAGAGAATACAAATGTAATGCTGAACAGGTTTTTCCATTTTCCACATAAAGAGTTTGCTGTGCTCACTGCTGCTTGCTGATGCATACTTTGTCATGAGCTCTGTGCAGCATCCATTCAAATGAATGCTAATTTACGTACTACTTAGGCTGCATGGACGGGGAGCAATTCTCAGAGCACTCAGTACAATAAATCATTCAATATGAAATTCCTTTATCTCTGAAATTGTCGAGGAACAGATCATAAGCAGGGCCATACCAAATATCTGGTTGGCTAAAATAAAGCTCTGGTGACCGGCAGATGAGGGTTGTAGGAACACGATCTTGCAGATGGGCCCAAAGACCACCCGCTAATTGGGACAGACACAGGCACAGATCCTCCACGACTTGGAAGGAGCGGGTTGTGAAGAGGATGATGTGAGCTACGGAAGGGCTCATCTGGATGGTTTTGGTATATACACCTGCATTCCACTTGCCTCCTTCCTGCCCTGCTCTGAACAGACGTGACACAACGCCCTGTTTGCAGCAGCATTTCCAGAACACGGGAGCAGCAACTGGAGCAGCTATGGAGATGCTGTGCTCACCTCTGTATTGGCCACAGTCATCACGTGTGGTCACAGTGCGATGGCACAGGACTGAGGTGTTCACAGAGTTTGGGGTGTGAAGGTGCCTTTTTTAACCGGGCAGTAAGGTTCCTGATTGTCCCACAGGGGCTTCTCTTATGGCTCATAACAGTACAGCCCTTCTTGGTCATCTGCATTGAGTACTACAGCGGAATAACTGTGAACGCTAAAGCTGGCTTCCCTTTCCTGAGATAATGGGGTTGTTTTTATGACGCGCTTTTTATCAATCCATTCATTTTATGGAAAGAAAAATTTAACGTTCAGTACTTCTGCTGATTTTATGTTTCTTAATGTAGATGTGCCTGGGGGTTTTTTGGGAGGTTTTGCTGTTGTGGTGGTGGTTTTGGTGGTTTGGTTTTTGGGGGTTTTGTTTGTTTGTTTGTTTGAAGGCACTGCTGTATAGCTCAGTGTAGAAAACTACATCAATGAAAATCTCAGAGAGATTAAAGGAAATTAGGATTTGGTGTAAATGCTTATTCACACGTCTTGTCTTTTCTCAGAATTCATTTGCAAAAGGCAGCAAGCAAACAAATTTACCAAGGTTACTTCTTTTTCATCTCCTATTTGGAAATTTTATCAAATGGATGCAGGCAGGGCCAAAAGTGTCCCTAAAAACTTAGGCAGACGCTGCTCTGTCTTCCTCCTGCTGTCACAGAAATCTTGTGTGGGAAAGAAGCGATGCAGAGAATTATTTTGCCTTAACAAGGCAATACTGCATAACTTCTTTCCCATACAAGGGTTAATTAAACCATCATTACCCACAGAGCAGAGTATGCTTCCTCTGAGCTGCCCTCCCTGTTCCCCTTCACATTAATAATTTGGATGCAAATACGTCTAAAGGATACGGCAACAGCCAGCTTTCACCTGCCTGGGATGTAACACATACCTCTTCTCTTGAAGAATTATACTAGGAAGAGATGTAGCATGTGATATACTTACAGAATAAAGTGATAAATTGAACCTACACTTTATCTAATATTTATATTACACGGGTTCCTAGAGGTCCCCTCATGCCACCTACAATTTGTACGCACGGTAAGAAACAGAACGCGTCTCTCAGCCTGCAGACAATAAACCCCGTTAACGCGTGACTCTTTTATCGTGTACTTTGTTTTTTATGCTGGTGAGGTCTACTGAGTCTCATGATGAATTATATTTATTTATGGACATTTCTGCAGTCCTCACCACTGTAGCATACGAACACCTCAAAGTTTAATGGCATCCCAAATTAACGACTTCTTCTGGGGAAGCACATAAACCTGAACCATCGTGCTCTAGTTAAATTATAAATCTGCATCACCGCTCCTGAGCGCACAGCAAGACGTACACTGAGGAGGAGTTCATACGGCAGGACTCTCCACATCGAGCAGCACCAGCACGACAGCACTGTGCCCTTCATAGGGCCATAGGGACATCCTTCATAGGGCCACAGTGACATCCTTACCCTCCAGGAGCCATCTAGGGACAGCCATCGCGTGTTTGCCCCCTTACGTGAGCCGCACTCACCGCCATGGGGATGTTCCACGCCATGTACACGTGCGACTTGAAGTCGTCCATCCAGACCTCGGCAGCACGCAGGGCGTTGCGCTTTGCATAGTAGTCGATGTCGTTGTTGTAGGGCTTCTTGGTGCGTTCAATGTGAGCCACGCGAGAGCAGGGCAGCACCTCCATGCTCCCCCCGCACTGCCAGACCTGGGGATGTGGGGGGAAAAGAATCAAATTAATTTAAAAGACCTTTTCTGCTTTTTAAGGCGATCTGGCTGCTTCTTTTCAGATGCTGCATGTGGAGCGTGCCCTCGGGGAAGACAGGAATTACCGAACAATTCAGAACGATCGATCGCCCAGTTCACCTCTCTGCAGTTGACCGCAGATGAGTCTGAGGTGAATGCAGGTGTTAGGTACACAAGTTTAGGTGCCATAATTTAACCAAGTGTTACTGAAACTTCAACAAGAACCAGTTGTATCAGCTCTGTTTGGCACCGGGTGGTTACTACATCAGCTCCCCAGATAAACCACTAAAAAGTTTGTTAGTTGAAGTGTGACTGTCAGAAAAACCTGATACACGTTCAGCACACATGAGCATCTCAGATGATCTTTTCTATTGCAGAGCCTTTTACATGGGGATCTGAACATTACCTTTTGGAAATAGGAGGAAACAAATTACTCACATGCGCAATACCAACATTAAAAAAAAGCAGCATGGAAACACACTTATTTTCTTATTATGGAAACTCAGACTGATTGCGAGTCAGTCAATTACTCTCTTCTTTTTCTCATGTAGCCCCTGCAGGCCTCACCGATTTCCAGTGCAGCAAATCTCCTCTCACAAACTCACTCTGCCCTACCTTGTCAGTAAGAAACAAGACCGAGACTGAGTCACCCGGTGGGTACAGGACGTCCCGTGGAAGCTTTACCCAAATACCACACACGCAGGGTGCCTTGGTAAATCTGGCCATTAACAAAACGTGCATTTATTCAGCAACAGCGCTGGGGCAGCTCCGCACCTAACCTGCCTTCTCAGAGACAAAGACAAATTGCTCGGGAAGCGGCGGATAAAATCTTCTCCTCTGTTTGGCCTTTTTTTCATGCTTTGTTAGGTTATATTTATTTGATGCTTTCTAAACAGCTCTGTATTAAATCACTGGCCACTGGAATTTGCATTTGATAAATGAAGTACACTGAAAAGCACACTGCTCATAAATTTGGATGGACATACGCTGAGGGCTTCAGTACAAAGGGGAAGCTCTATTAAAAAAAAGGAATTAATTGATTTTCATGATCAGAAGAGGAAATGATGGTACACTTTAGTACACTGCTATTTGCCCAACCCGCCCTGGAAGTCAGCTCTTTAATGCATAGCACATTTTTCTTTCTCTCGATACGGTTGATGACCTTGTAATTCTTATTTATGTATTTTGGTACCAAGGGCAAATACATTATCTGAGCAACAGATTTATTTCCTTCAAATGCCAGTGCTCATGCAAACCTGAATAGAAAAAGGTACTAAACTGCAGCGTTAAAGGAAGCTGTTTAGCTCATCTGTAAATTCAACACAAACAGTTATTTATCAGTGATAAACTCTCCCCAGATGAAATCCAGGGGAACTCAGACACCTGGCTTTGAGGAAAACACAACCAAAAGGCAGCACGGCCCCAGGGCAGATGATGCTCATGTCAGCCCGGATCCCTGCACCACCACCCCATCTGCACTCTGCGCTGCTCTACATTCACATTCAGCCACTTCTGCACCTGCCCCTCAGCCCCATTTGGCTCTTTGAAGAGGAAATCTGCTGAAGAGCACGGCAGAAGGAAGCAGAAGGGAAATAATCAAGGAAATGTTGCTTCCTATGGAGATGCTAATGTACCCCCGACAACTTGTTTCTGCCGGGAACAGTAACTTGTAACACCAGCTGGGGATGGTTCCCAGGATAAGGGTGGGATTTCCAACCCAGGGAGCATTGGATGCAGAGCACAGGGGGCAAGGAGGCAATCCTGTATCACCAGTATACATCACCATTCTCCATACCCCGGATCAAGGCCATGGCTGTTCATCTATGGGTCATTTCTGTTCAGGCAGACAAGGTCTCCCGTTTCATTTCATAACTATCAGTTGTGGTTCAGTGGAGCACAGACACCATTCTGCATCCCCACACCCCTTCAGGGCTCTGCTAAGTACAAAGTGAAGCTCCTGTCCTCGCCCTTTTCTGCCCAATGATTGCCTAAACTTACACAAAACGAGAGTTTTAGTACTAAAACCAAGTGCGTGCGCCCGGAACAAGCCAAGGTTCCAGCAGGTAAGAGCAGTGGTGTGAGGTTTGGATGAAGACTCAGACTTGTGTCTGGACGAGGAGGTTTAGCAGCAGCTTCCCCCCTGGAAAGGACTGAAAGGCACACGACTGAGAAAACCATTGTCTGACCCTAACTGCAAAATGCCTCTGAAATACAAAGAAGGATAAAGGAATAAGGAAAGTTTTACTGCATGGAACAGATAAGAGGTGAGTCAGTGCCTGCCCCTGAAACTGGTTGATTCGCCTTCTCTTTTCATCCTCAGAACTGTATTTAATGACCCATTTTAACAGTATTAAACAACCCATTTCTTTCCACATCTAACTATGAAATTATGTCAGGAAAATAATTACATGTACCTATAGAGCATTTATCAAGCAAGGTTCTTAAATTGTTTTACTATAGAAAGCAAATTATTTCTACCTGTGAGCATAAAATGATGCCCAAGTCCCTTCAAACTGACACATTTTGGGCAACCAGAGGAAACCAACTTCCATATCCATAACTCATCTTCTGGGAAAACAACACATTTCCAGCCAAGTTGCTCCTCTCACACCGAGCTGCCAGCACTAAATGTGTGTTTCGAGGTTCATTTATGGAGAAGGTTGAAGCTGAATGGTCCAAGCCACCCCTACAAGGGTGCGCATCCCTGAGAAGCAAACTGATATCCAACTTTGTTTCTGGCATCACAGTGTGTACCCATCAAGCCTTCATTTTGGGCACCAGCTGGGGCAGCAGCACAGGCTTTGCAGAAGGGCAGGTGGATGCAGGCACAGACCATGCCCCGGTTGATGAACGGCAACAGCAGAGAGGAAAAGAGGCCTCTGCTTTCTGTGCTCCTCGACACAGCTGCTGCAGCCCAGGGACTCAGGTCTGCAATGTTTTAAGGCATGATCAAGTAATTCCAAGAGACACTCAATTTATCTGTTAATTGTAGTTAATTTCTAATTTCGGTATTGCTCTTTAGGCTGCTATAAACAAAATTGATAGCAATATAAATGTTACCATAGCTGTGTTACCTTAGCATTTTTACTGCTAATTATCTCAATCAACTTTTCTATAAACAGACATATTAAGTATTAAGAAGAACAAGTACCCACATCAGGGGTAAATTACAAACTGAATGATAATGTTCATGGTTTGTGCTACAATGATTTACTGGCACTAATTATTAGCTATTCCTGTGCACCTGAGATACGGCTGTCCTACAGAAAAGTGTTTGCCATTAATTATACAATAGTCAATTGGACATCATATTCAAGGGATAACTGAGATGAGGCGGCATCTTGTTTACCACGATCTACACAGCGCAGCACCAAAGCTCTCTGGATGCAGGTCAGGTACAGGAGCTACAAAGACTAATAAATGGCTATGCTTGAACTCCTGCAAGAAAAAGATTTCTGGGGAAATATATGTCCCCACAATTACTTGTTTTGGTGAAAAAACAATTTCTTATCTAACAAACAAACAAAAAGTTGAACCACAACTATATATATATAAAACACTGCTGACATGGTCTGCAGCTCTGCAGGCGAGACCCATTTCCACAGCACTGTACCTGCTGGGTGAATATCAGAGCCCAGGAACCCTGCAGGTTTAGTGTTCAGGTGAGTTGTTTGTACCAGGGCGGCTGCAGCCCCCAGGATGCTCTGATGTGGGGGCTCTGTATACTGGAAAACACCCCACCTTGCCTGCAGCCATCCTGATTTTAGAAAATACATGTTTATGAGTGAAATGATTCATGTTACTTCCAAAAAAAGGCAATGAAATTCCAGTATTTTGTGGCCACTCTTATGCATGCTTTTAGGAATGTCAGGAGAAGGGGGTGCCTGCACTCTACCAGTAACTAATACTAGGGATTATTAATCGTTTCAGTAAAAGAAAAGCAACATATAGCTTCACAAGTTCACATATGGCAATATTTTGTACACTAAGCAAGGGTATTTAATTTGGTACAAATGACCTCAGTAAAACCAAAATCAGTGGGTAAAAGAACATGGCATTGACGTGAAGGCACCACTGAGGACAGTGAACTCTTAGAAAACTTAGGCTGGAAGGAAAGATCACGATCCTTAAGAACATTGTATCCTGCTGTGAATTTTGCAGTTTAAACCCCTCGGTCCTCAGAGAGAGAAATAAAAGCTTTGGACTCTGTTGCAACTATTTTATCTCTTCCCAGTCAGCCTTGGACCAACAGGGTCTAAATCAGAAGGGATTCTCCAAAGTAAACTCAAATCGTGACAACCGTTTCATTTCCTATCTGAAGCACAGAAGCTCCCCAGTTGTCTTCCAGTCCTTCAGGGCTGTGGGACTCTTCTACTCTAGAAACAAAATATTAGCATGGATATAGCACACTTCTGGTTCTTGCATCTCCGATATCGACAATTTACAAAGTTCACTGAAAACCAAATTTTCAAAATAATTTGTAGCCTGACATTTTATTTTTTGTGATGGAGTTTTATGGATATTCTTTCTTCCACATTCCCAGTGCTGACTAGAGAGCCACATTCATTCAGATGTGCTAGATAAAATGCTTCTCTCTGTTTTTCATTTCACATATGAAGCTGTTAGAAACTCGGGAGCTGTGATAATCAAACACGTCGTATGAAAAATTAATCATGTGGTCTCATTTAGTTCATCAGCTACATTTTTATCATCATCTTTAAAGACAGCCGTAATTATGGTTTAAAAAAGTCCCAACTCTCACTTCTCAAAATAGTCTGTGCTATTTAATGGGGCGCTTAGAGAGCAAAAATCTCTCCACGCTGGGACAAAACAGCTTACATCAGAGAGACTCTTAGCTGCCAAAATAGAATTGGAAAAAGGAAGAAGTTACATCTCAAGATCCACGGATCGTATGTTTTGTCAAATATTTCAGGATAAACTTCCGACTTTGCAATGCTTGCAAATTACAGGACTCAAATGGGTCCTTGCTCGACTGACTGTGACGTTATCTCAGTTATGATCCCTGACTTTTTGGTTTCAATCCTGCTAACAGCAGTTTATAGATCATCTGCTAATACCAGATACATCGGGAATGTGACAAAATCTAGTTGTCACTAGGTCGTGTTGTTAATGCAGATGTGTAAATGCCTGTCCCCACTGCTCCTGCTGCCCTGCAAGGCTGGGAACTCGCAGCAGCGCTCATGGGCCATGGGTTTTGGAGGGCTGGATTCCACCTGCTCCAATAATGAATACTTGGAAGCTATCTGCTTTTCCCAAAACTACTGTGAGAGATTTCAGGGGTGTGTTAGATCCCCTTTCAGAGCCATCTCATGTGAGGTTTCACAGCAGATTGAAAATGGTGCTTTTTTCTTTCTAGGGAAGTAAAACTTTATTTCAAAAACACTTGATTAGCCTTTATATTTGTTAGAATTTACTGGGGTTTGACCTCTTAGTTTTGTTCCCTCAGGGTTTTCTGATATTTACAGATTAATTGCTTTCAGACAAAACAGGCAATGGGACTGCAATGTCCTTGCAGTGAGACACTCAACTGATGCACGTTTTCCAATTCCGGTACCAATTTTGGAGGCTGTCCTTCACACATTTCCTAGAGGTTACAGAGAACCTCGAGCCAGCTGAGATCTCACATGCGACAACAGTGAGAAGATAACACCGTGCTGTTAACCCTCTTACAAGAGAAAACAGATAAGCACAAAGAATGGAAACATCTTCTAGAGGAACTTGCAGTCGCCAAGCACTATCTTGCTGCAAAGATAAACTTGGTGTGTAAAGAAGTAGTCTGATAAATTAATAGACTAGCTGCTATGGGAGAGGCAAGATAGGATTAAAATATTAACAACATCCCATAAACCAACTACTGATCTGATCTGCGTAAACCCCTGCATGGCACAAAGAAGGACATCATTGCTTTGGGATGGCGTCAGGGTCTGACGGGAGAGCAAGCACTGAGGAATGGGAATAGGACAGCCTATTGAAGGGCAAGTTTTTAATTTTCAAAGACTTGTTTTTCTTAGCAAATTAATGAATTTTGGCACCGCAAGATGCTCCAGGAGTTGTTAGCAGCTCCTATCACGTAAATGACAGGCATAGAAAACAGATTGCTTTGAGGCAAACCGTTAAACTTCATTGACTAGAGATAATAACTCCACTTCCTCTGAGTTCTCCTCAGTTCTAAAGAGGCTGCAGATATCTTCTCCTGGCCCTAATATGAGTTGTGTTGGTTTTTGCAAGTCCCAATCATTTTTCCTTGCATAAAATAAATGAAATTTAATGCATAATGGTGTCTCTAATTCAGCTTAGTAATTGTCCCAGGCAGATGCTCCTCATAACATATTCTTTAAGGACACATCTGATGAGATTAATTTTCTGCCTTCTTACAAGTTTACTCAACTTTTTCCCCCTTCAATAGAACCACTCTCAGACGTCTCTGCCAATTTGTCAGCACAGACACTGTTTGTACTGCAACTTAAAATTCAACAAATTGGCCTTGGAAGAACACAAACATGGGATGCACAAAAGGGCATTAAAGACCAGGCCGTCATCCTTGTTCCTCACTTCTCGTTCATCTGATTGCTTTAGGTTGTTTCTTCTCGCTTCTCTCAAGAGACCACAGAGAAAATCCCCTTCTAAATTCAAGTCTCAGCAAGGGATAAAGACATATGTACATTAAGCTTACATTCGACACTGAGCTTACCACAGAAAACCTGCAGCTGAGCTCCTGCAGCATTTAAGTTCTTAGGAAAATACCTGCTTTTCCAGCCTCTGAGCTTTACTAACCTGCACCCAACCACCAAATAATGCTGACTGGTCCATGCAGAAGCTTCTGAAGCTCAAGAACTAGCACACGAATGGCCATGGTGCAGCGCTGCCTTGGACACTGCTTAGAGAGGCTCAATTGGACCAGCAGGAGCCCAGGCCAGGGCAGCAGGAACACTGGGGCAGAGCAGGGCTGCCTGCTCGACACGTGTAGGGGTTCATACGATGCTTCATAAACGCCTCTTGAACAGCACAAAACTAACTCACAGAGAGAAGAACCGGGGCGTTCTGAAAGACAGCACTTACCAAACAACTGCATTGACCCCCCTGGTCACTGCTGTCCCAATTTACACTGATATATGCCAAGATCCGCACATTCCTTAATTACTTCTGAACAAACAGAGGCATCCAATCTGTTAACCATGCTGATATTCATGGTATGGCTTTCTAACCTTTTGATTTCCTATTGGAAAGTCTCACCTAAAACAGTAACTGGCACTTAGTCATTAATGCCTTTGGCCCATGAGTAGTTCACTCCTTTGAGGTTTACAAGGCTCTGTATAAACAGAAATCTGTCCTTCAGATAACATAGCACAGTGCTTTTGATCTGAGGCCAAATCCCCGTGCCCCAGCCAGGGCTGTCACCTATGGACACTGTCCATGAAGTGACATCTCCTTCAGAAACCACCTTTTCTGGTTCTGTGGTTCATCTACCCAAAATAGTAAATTTCAAATTTAAGTTTTTTTTAACTCTAAGAAAACATGATAAAAAACTACTACAACAAGTTTGGAGTCACACCCATCAACGCACGTGGCGGCTGAGCTCCAGACCCACAGCACGGCTGAGGTTGGAGCGGACTCTGGGGGTACCTGCGCCACCCTCCAGCTCCAGGGCCACCCAGAGCCACTGCCCAGCACCGCTCCCAGCAGCCTTTGAACATCCCCAGCAATGGGGGCTGCACAGCGTCCCTGAGCGACCTCAGCTTTGTCTCAACGGTCTGATTGCAATTATCTTCCTTCACAATGGCAAATTAAAAGGTTTTCACACCATTTAGGGTGCCTATCTGAGTACATCTGGGAGATAAACCACTTCTGACTTGGCAGAAAGGGCAGGCAGCAAGTGCGTAACTCAAAAACACCTTTTCTAACAGGCAAACACATTAGCCTAACTACTAGCATCTCCCTCCAGTCGTTAGCTAAGCCAAGCCAGGATGAAAGTAAAAGGCAAAAGCTGTTCAACATGTTTTTTTCTCCCAAAGCGAGTTTTCAGCTTTCCTGTGTAATGCCATTTGTTCACACTTTCAGTCTTTTCCTAAAGAAATAATACTGCATGTTCAACCTTCAGTAAGGAGGCTGAATAAGTGATAAAATGCTTCCTGGCATTTTAGCTGAGACCACAAGGAGGAAGAATAAAAAGTGGAATTTATTGATGCTTCCATTAGAATAAAACCATTCTTGAATAAGAAAATATTGAAGCAGACTGTCTAAGAAATGATCACAAAGGGTCTTTTCAAAGGACCCTTAGTGGAGTCATCCTCATCTGTTTTCTCTTTCCACAACAGCCCCTTAAATGATCTTTGCATATTGTCTGCACTAAATCCTGCAGGGTTGCTATTTTATTTTAAAGAAAAAAGCTTTTCGGCTGCAAGGGATTCATTCAGCGAGAGCTATTATGCTTATTGTGACTCTGCTGCAGAGCCAAGGGATTTACTATATGCTCATTAGATCCTGTTTTGTTCCAAAACAATCTTTTACAATGCAAATTCCAGCATGCTGATCTACTTGGAATAACAGTTTCCAAAAAAGGCCATTAAAGTAAAAGCTTCTTCTAATGCAGAAACACAACAACCTCAGATTAATTACTAATATTTCAGACCATGGAGACATCTGCTGTCTCAGCTCGAATTCAGCTTCGAGCGTAGTTAGGAGAAGTCACGAGGACTCAGTGCTGTGGGTACAAAGCAATGTCGTGGATGGTCACATTGCTCAGAGGCCACGTTGTAAAGCCACCATAGACAAGCACATTTGTCAGTTGGC
This sequence comes from Mesitornis unicolor, assembly GCF_000695765.1. Lineage (NCBI taxonomy): Eukaryota > Metazoa > Chordata > Aves > Mesitornithiformes > Mesitornithidae > Mesitornis > Mesitornis unicolor. The sequence goes on along the minus strand of NW_010176824.1, from coordinate 52,548 downwards.
TTCTTAGGGCTGGCACACAAAAGACTGATCTGTTTGAGTCCTGGCACCTGAAGCATTCGGGTAGGAGAAGCCTCAGCAGCAGAGAGGTCTTCACAGGACCTCAAAGGAGCTCCATGGTGTGAGAGGAGCAGGTGCTCCAGCCCTGCCACGCCACCACCTCCAGGGCAGCGCCAATGAAGAGGACAGAAAGCGAGACAAACAGGGCTGGGAAGTGGCAGAAGTGGGCAGAAACAGCTGAATTCTGGTGCTGGATGTTCAGCACTGAAGTAGCTGTGACAATTCCAATCTCCTGGGAGCGCTCTTTAAATCCATGCTTGGCGGCTGTGACCTGCAGAGGTATTGATGGAGCGGGCGCACTTCTGTTTGTCAAAGCATTAATTCCATCTTGTTCCTCCTCCGTGACCTTCCCGAGGGAGCGGTTGTACGAACACAGAACGATGAATATTATCATCCAGGAGATATACCTGATAGCTCATTCTTAATAGTTCTATAAATCTCACTAAGTCTTAGTGCTCTGAGCCCACAGCAGAGATAACACTGCTGTGAGGAACAGTGCGAACCCATCTCTCATAAGTACAGTCTAGTGACACTACACTAAAGCACTCTCTCTGGTGCTCTGATTAGCAGGGCTCAAGCTGGAGGTAGAATTTATACAGAAAACTGATCTCTAGGAGGATAATTAATAAAATGTCAGAGGTGAGCAATAAGAAAAAATAGTTTGCTAGCAGAATTACTAACAAATCATTATAGTAACTCCAGACATCTGTTTTCACACACCCATTCTAAATCAGATGAGCAAACAAAACATGCAATTTATATTAAAAAACCAACAAATCATCACCTACTTACACACTGGACAAGTTCATCTGGTGGGAATAAGCACCTGCTCAGTAAACCAGCACATGATGATTCAATTCAGACCACATCCTGTTTCACACAATAAGTGCCAAATCCTTAATAAACACAAGATGCAGGTGTGTGTGTGAGCATGACTTTCACTGGGAATTCTCATTTACTTCAGGTGACAAACCCTTGATTAAGAGTATAACCCAGGGAAAACATGGCCAGAAAGGTGCCAGAGGAGAGGAGCTGCCCATAAACAACTGGAATGTGCTACCTGAAACATTAAATCATAGCAGGTCTCCAGTTGGGAGGGACCTGTAAGGACCAGAGTCCAACTCCCTGCTGCTCACAGGACTACCTAAAATAACTGAATATGGCCAAGAGCGATGTCCTGATGTTCCCTGAACTTGAGAGGTTGGTGCCACAGTCACTGGGGGTTTAGTGACACCCCCTGACTGCACTGCCCCCTGCCCAGGCACAGGAGCCCCTGGGGCCACCCGAGCTGAAAGAACTCAGGAAAAAAGGCAAAAAATGCCTGGTGAGCCCATGACAGCACCCCTGGACTTCACCTTTCTGGATGAGGACAGTGCACATCTGGAACGGTTCCTGGATACCTTCAGGAGAGGCACAAAGGCACAGGAGCTTTCACAGAAGTGCTGCTATGTCCCAGTCATTCGCTGTGCTTAAACGCTTTATTGCCACTATTAATGGCCAGATAAGATTAACCATAGGCTGTGAAGTGACTGACAAACTAAGCTATTTTATGCAAACAGAGAGCCTAGGACGTCACCTAAGGAACTGGTAAAGAGATGCGATTTGCTTAAAACACAAAAGAAAAAGCTGTTTGTGGTTTGATGGAGAACTCCCTGAAGAATCTCCAAACCCTGGCACTGCAAAGGAGGCATTTGTAGATCTGCTGTCTCTCCAGGGAAATCTGCAGTGAGGAATTTCACCAGACACAGCCTCGTACAGGCACTTTTCATCTCATGTCTTCAGGACTAGTTGTGCCCAGTTGCAATGGTTTAGGCTGAGGCTTCCTTCAGTTGACAAGTTATTTTTGTTTGCAGGGTTCTTTAATTTTTTGCTGTTGTGTGTAAACCAACAGAAAGGTATTGATGGTGACATAGAAGAGAGTTTTCTAGGCATGTTTTCACTCCTTAAACTAGATAGGACACATTCCACCTAGCATAAGGATGTGAAAATACACATACACATTTGGCAGTACTTTTCCCAAGAGCTAAAAGTGTCCTCACAATTGAGCACTGCAAATATTAGCTGTATTATTAAAGTGCTGAGCAAGTAACAAATGTTCTTTGTTTGCAAGAGATTTCTAGAAGTTAAATATATAGAGATACAGACATGCTTTCAAATTGAACCAAGAGTGTACTTGGCATTTCAAGGTGCTTGACAACTCGGGATACGGAAAGAGAGTTCACTTCAGATCAAGAAAATATTTTGTTTCAACATCTGAAAATACCTTTTTTGAAAATGTGATTTAATGGATTCTTCTTTCTCAACAGATGAATTTAGATTTTTTTTGTTTTTGCCAAGTATGCATTCTTTAAAAAAATATTTGGAAGTTTACTGTCCTGTTCTATAATGGGATATAAAAAGACCATTAATTGATTACAAAGAAAACATTGACATTTACCTTTTGCCTTTTTACGGATCCCTTAATTAAGTCATTCGTTATCATTCTTCACTCCTAGGCTGCAAACT
>NW_010176824.1:27037-49955 GCF_000695765.1 Mesitornis unicolor | reverse complement strand
TCCTGCTGTGAGCAGATTATAAAACCCCTCAATTAGACCTGAAAACAAACTGCGTGGAAGCAAGCCCCGTGCCCTGAGCCAAGCCCGTGCTGTCCCCCTTGGACTCAGCACCATGCTAAGGTGAGGTGCAGCTGGTGGAATTCCACCTTGGTTCATGTCCTGACAGCTCCGTGGACCACGCGGTGACATCCATTGACTGGGACCAGCGGCAGCAGTGCCCCTGCCCCTGGGGACAGTTGTAGGACGGGTCAGCAGTGTCTGTGTCCTTTCCTTAGAGGAGCCCAAGACTCATCCCAGCACCAGAGAGTGACATGCAGACGCCCGCTGTGAGCCCTGAGAACAGCGTCCCAGTCATGAGCCAGGAAATTAAAGTGTGAGTCACTTCATGCCACCTCTCGATGTCTTGGTTCTTACAAAAACCATTGCCTCTGCGACCGCCTTAGCACAGAAAGGGTTAGAACATCTCGGATGTGTTGGGTGAGGATTTCACAGAATACTTGGGCGCCTTGCTCATACAGAGTGCTCACCCACCCCGCAGTCCTGCCCTCATTTATCCTTCCCTGGCCCCCTGCAGAATTCACACAGCGTTAGATGCTGAGAGGGATCACAGCGCCAATGTGCACTCATACCCACGGCACCGCCTGACTTGTGTCTGTCAACAAGCCAGAGCTGCTTGTGTATAGCTCAGTCATGAAATGCAGCTATCGGCACAAAACCAACCCCAAAAAGATATCAGACATGACCAGAAAAGTACTGCATTAGAAGAAAACACAGTTTATTTAATGACCTATGGCATTTCATGTTCCTATAGTTGCTACAGGTTTACTTCAAAATATACACTTCAACCACAGCTTGGCTAAAATAAATAAAAACAACCCCTGTTAGTCCAGTAATTTTTTATTTCTGCAGAACAGCAGTAGCCATTAAATACCACTTCGTTTCGTTAAAGTCTGGGTTTCCAGGAACTGAAAGGGACAGTGCCACAGGATTAAGTAATTCTTCCATCACATGGCTGCTGTGTTTTATCCCTGCTGGGTCACAAGTGCTCTTCATTACCAAGCCCCAGGTTTTATCTATTTATTTATGATGCCTTTGTTGTAAACATTTTGGGCTGCCTAAGAAATAATCAAGAGTCTTTCCTTACTTTTCTTTTTTCACCCTAAATAGAACTCTCTGTTAAAAAACCTTTTCTGGTAAAACAGGATGGACGATAAAAAAACAATTACAGGGGCTGTCTTGCTTTGCCTGTAATCTATAACAAAATTTTGAAAAAACATAGCTCTACATCATTTTTATGAAGGCACTTTTCTGGACTTGCAGTTCATTTAATTTTGCCCTGGAGCATCTTTGCTGTGAGTAACAAGGAATGCAATCCACTTGTCTGTCCCATTGCCTCTCAATAATCTCTTTCCATCTCTCGGAGCCGCGCTGTCACGAGCAGCGCAATCCCTCTACAGAGATGCAATAAGACAAAGCAATAACCACAGCCAAGGCCCCCGGGAGCTCCTCGTGAGCTCTGACAACAGCATCCAGGGTATTGCAGCCCTGCTCGGTGCCTGTGTCAATGCAACACGCTCTGCTGCCTGCACCCCAGCCTCATCACCCGCTGTCAGGTATTTCCCGTCCCCACCTCTGCTGTCACTGCCCCCTCTGCAGAACCAGCCTGGGCACAGCCTCTGCTCTGCCACTGAACTCTGCTGAGCAACGCTGCTGTTGGGTGAAGGATGCTGCGTTTAGAAATTACTCCAATACTCCGTGACATTGCAGGGAAAGGGCTTTGTGGCTGCTCGAGTCCCATTGCTGGGACCAAACTGCAGGGAACGGGGTCTGTTTTGGCTAGGGCAGGTGAAGACCTTTGCCCGGGGGTGTTTGTGCCAGTTCTGGTTCATTCCCCCTGCCCTCCCTATTCCCCCATGCCCAAAAGATGACCACTGCTTGGGCTGGGCATGCAAATGTTCCCTTCCAACCTGGTATTCTATGATTCCATGAAATGCCCTGTAAATTGGGTAAATTATAACTCGAAATAATACAGTCTAGTTTAAACACTCAATAATAGGAGCTGCAACCCTGCATAATTTTAACAGATTTGGGAAGACTGAGCATACAGCTGAGGTTTAAGGGAACGGTAATCACTGTTTCAGGATGAAGACAAAAAGGAGGCAATACGTTTTTACCTAGCTTTGCTGGAAACAAAATGCCTGACTGTAATTTATGTTGGCACAGACTTGTTAAAGGGGGAAATTCAGGTTTTTAAATGAGGAGTACTGTGGCTGTTAATGTGACAGCAGTTATGGAAGCTTCAATCACATCCAGATGCTACACACACACATATTAAAATACCATTTTAGAGACCCTCTGAAAGATGGACATGGACAGAAGTAATTCCTCCCATCTGCCATAGAACAAAAAATTAATATAGCGAAATAAAACGTCTTATTCAAAGTCACACCTGAACCTATGGCAGGGACAGAAAAGAGCTCAGGTTTTACAATTTTTGGCTGAAAGATTATCCTAAGACGACCATCTATGGTCAGTCTGTGAGCTCTGCAGAGAACAGACTGGTTTTACCCATTAGCAGATCTCTGCAGGATCTCTAGCCAAGCTGCTGAGGAATGGGATCCAGTGAATCCCCATCCCCTCCATGGGCTCGATCCAATGAACGCACATTCCTTTCATGGGCTCCCAGGGCCATGCATGGGTCAGCTGCTGAGGAACGGGATCTAGCAAAACCAGGCAAACACAGAGATGCCAAATCAAATAAACAGCCTGTGTGGAGTAAGATGAATGTAACGAAGCATTGCCTTCCAATTAACAACTACTCTCTTAATGTTTTCCCCTAGCGTAGTTCAACTGGGATCCTCCTTCCTGATTAGAGTTGGTGATTACTGATGATCCCCAGAAAAGAAGCTAATAAATTCACGTGCTTACAGATAAATACAAGTTATGAGAATATAGAGACACTTCCTAAAGGTGTCTACAAACCATCTCGCAGTATCTGCAACGACCCACGTCAAAACGCCGTGGGAAGCCCTTGGAGAGGGCTCAGGAGCACCCCCTGCTCCCTGAGAGGCCGTGTCAGACGCAGTGTCCACCTGCATCCATGCACATAGACAGGTGACACGAGTGGATCCTCTGCAGATCGTACCAGAGAGCACCACAAAACCTGCAGGTAAACCAGTCCCGTATCCACACTTGTCAAAGAGTTCAAACCTCAAGCAGAACCGAGTTTGTGCAAGCAGACCAAGAAAATACACTTTGCTTCTGATAAATTAACTGTATTTCACTACCATGCCTTCTAAATAACGTGTGTTTTTAAATCTCAAAAAATGTGCCATACAGCCAGACCTAAGAAGCCCAATCTATTTTCTGAGAGAAGTCCAAAAGAGAGTTTGATAACTAGCTGCATGGGAAGAAATTCCTGATCCTGGCTCTTTAATGTAGCAGAAAAAGATATAATGAAATCTAATAACTGGTAGCTAATGCTAGAGAAATTCTGACTTCAGAATAAACTGGGTTTTTTTGAACAACAAAGATACTTAAAAAACTGAAGAGCTTTCTGGCTTTCTGTGGCAAATTCTCCACTACTTTAAGGTTTTTTGTAGTGAGGTTCGGCATCTTCTAAAGCCCATCAAAGAACTGAAACAGAAGTTACAGGGCTACCTGTATAAGCTGCTGGGTCAGGACCTCAACCTTCCATTAGTCAGATTAATTGAAGAAGTCTGCTAGAAGGTGGGGGAATTTAACCTTGCATATCAAATTTACAAGGTATAGTGGAGCAAGAAAATACCATAGCTCAAAAGAAACCATGGCTTTTCCAATTTTTTATAAATTACCTATAGTTCTCCTGTATTAAAAATTAATCAGGGAAGCTTCCTGGGCTGGGCTCAATCCAGCCCAATGATCCTTTGATACAGAATTAGAGTTTCTGCAAGCAACATTTCTTTCCTTAAATTTCTCAGGCTACGATTGCTGCACTACGGGGCAGGAGATACGGATGGAGACAAATAACTGCTTCACAAGGGAAAAACACTGAATGCGCAGCGCATCGCTTTGTGGTAATCCAAGACACAACAGAACAATGTCTTCCTCTGTCGGTAATCACTACGGATGTGCAGCAAGCCAGAAGTTATCAAGCAGAATAAACTTAATGCACTTGAGAGTGGTACAGTCACAGCTTTTTATTAATAAACTCACACGTAGGCAGCAAGCAACAGCTACTACTAAATAGGAACCATGGCCAGAACAGAGCACACTGTGTGACGGCACCACAGAAACAAATGTGTGGCAAACATCTTCCTCAAATACAAAGTGGAAACTTTATTTTTAAGCTAGCCCTTGAGGACAGTTAAAAAAGGAGAGCAAGGAGCAGAGTAATGGGGAGGAGGCTGGGCAGGGCGAGTCGCTCCCAGATCCCCTCTAAACAGGGGAGCAAGGCCCCCATCAGCCCTGCTGGGGCAGCCGCACAGGACCCCAAGGAGCTCTGCCCCGAGGCACCTCCCGATGTGCTCGCTCCATGCGCAGTTTTGGGTGTAGCTGTGTCTCTGGGACACACAGGGGTCAGGACAGCATCCCGGGGGTCTGCAAGCCTCAGCAGTGACTGCCACAGAGGCACACCTATAGACTTCCCTTGTATCCCTGGGTGGATTACCTCAGCTTGGGCCTTACTTCCTAACTACTTTCCATTTTTAATCATCAGATTGCATTTTGCCTTTGTCTGCTGACACAAAGAACTCAGCCACTAGAAATCTTCTTTTTTATATCCTTTGAGGCCATTAGGAAATACTTCTTGCCTTCACTGCTGATGCAGGATGGCATTACTGAGGGCAGAAATGCAATTTGCGGTTGCCTGTATTTCCAGATCCAGCCAAGTACTTGACTGTTTGCTTAACTCCACAGCTCTTAATTCCACTGACTACTCACACAACTAAAATTAAATGCTTATTTAAGTGCCTTGTAGGTTTTCGGCTTGTTAACAATTCACCACCAATACCTCAACCCGCTCAGACTGTTTCTCTTTCTCACTTGGAGAGTGGTTCTCTGGAGTTACCTAGAATTTAACTTTAACTCCAAGTTGAACAAGTAAATGCGCTTCTGAAAACACCCATGAGAAGACCTACTGAAGACTCCGCTATCTGCCCTACTTATGCAATTTTGTACCAGAGCTGTGCATCGCACTCATCTCATTAGCAGTCATCACCTCAGGCAGTACATACGACGTGGGTGGGTTTGCTTTCTTCTGATTACCTAGGAAGTCTTGCTGTCTCTAATTTTCCATGAATCTCATGAATTGCTACTGAAGTCTTTATAACTACAGTAGCCTGGAATGTAATGCTCTAAACCAATTTTATACCCAATAAAACAATTTAGTACCTAATAAAGTTTATGAAGAAAGTGGCACACTCCTAAGCAGTGCCTCTTGGTAATGAAATCAGGCCAGAGATGCTTGAGAGAGAAAAGCTCCGTGGCTGTAAGCAGCAGCCTTGGGTACATGCTGATACCAGAGACCCCCCCAGAACCAACCAGCACAACTTGACTGCCCAGCCAGATTTGGCAAAGCAATAGGTCCATCACTCAGAGTTACTAATCCTTTTCACAACAGACAAAACACACTGAAGTACTAATGCAGACCAGGAAGGAACGTCAAAATGCATTGAACCGGAGAGGCAAGCAGAGCTCCTGTAACTGACTGATGGGTTTGGTTTTGAATTTCCACAGACACATGTTGCTCTTCTTCAGAACAGGGGGCTGGAAAAGGCACAGGAACAGTCACTCACCCTTCTTGTTCAACCTTGAAAATGCTGATGTGTGAAAGTGGGAGTTAGTTTTGGAGAACTTTCTGGAGCCCTCACATGCTGGCTTCTGAAAACCTGCAAGGAGATGACTTTGGGACTTCATTTTAACTGAGAATAGCGAAGCTGTCCCCTAGATGAAATCAGCGTTTTTGAAAAACAACTTTGGTTTGCAGAGCAGAGTCTCATTCTTTAACTCCCCAGAGCAGCTTGTAAAAGATCTAATCAAATAATTATAATATGCTTCAGCTAGAAGGATAAGAAAGGAAAATTGTGTATATGAATGAAAAGAGGATGGGCCATAATAACAGCAATGACTTGTGAGGGTTATTCCTCACATCTGAAAGCCCAGTGACTCACAAGTACTCCAGCCTTAAGTATGAGTCTTTTGTGCAAGTGAAATTTCCCATTATGCACCTAGTCTGATGCACTGTAACAATTTGTCTCTCTTCAGAAAGCATAAGGAATGTTTCCAAGATAACTTCAAGAGCCACAGAGGATGAAAGGGTCCCTTGCCTGCAAACACGCCCATGCTTCAGTCATCAACGCCTCTGCATTTAAAGCTGCTCAAGTGCTTGACGCTCCCCTTTTGATGCTCTGTAGGAAGTGTGCCCTACAACACATCACTGACAAACTCTCTATATCCCCTATTTCCTTCGCTTTTTTCCTTTGATACCTTTCATACAACAAGAATTATTTGTGCTTTCAGCTTGGTGTAGTAAATTCACTGACTCAAGTGATGTTAGACTGAAACTACTCCAGCCTAAAGGCAGCAGTTGGCCACAAGATCAGCTTTTGTGCATTACAGATGTGCTCCTTTTCTCTCACCTGATTTGTTACCACAGCTGGACCCTCGCAACCACTGGGTTTTCAGCATATGCAAAAAACCTCACAACCCATAGCTAACAAAACTATAGTATATTTCTGCAGTTCATCTGATGGAGTAGTTCAGATGATGTCCTCAGCTTTGTAGGGAGAGGCTTCACATTTCTGAATGTATCTTAAATAAAATGAGCTACCAAAATATCTGAAAAAAAAATAAATCTATTTTTTTTTTCTTATGGAGAAGTTGTGCTGTAGAGGATGACCCTGCACCGTCAGGAACAGCACAGATCACAGAGCACAACTCAGTTTCCCAATGCAATTCACACCTCCAGACTCTGATGAAAAGCCCTCACTGACAAAATGACTGTATAGAAGTGGGGACCTCTGAGCGACCTCATTTGGATAAGGAACTGCTTCAGCTCTGACCAGCTTCAGAAGACAAATACAACCAGCAGTCCACGAGATACGTTATCTAAACAAAGTGGGAGATGCCAGCCCTGGTTTGTCACTCCAGCTCTGGATACCACAGCTGGAATAAACCAATTTCTCTTGGTTGAGTATCAGAGTCTGTGTTTGGTAACAACTTGCACCTTTCCCCACCTATCCGTACCCTGCTCCAGCGTCCGCTTCTTCAGTTGTAAAAGAAAAAGATGAGTAAGACTTTGCACAGCCTTTGTATCCATAAACTGCAGATGCTAGAGATTTACCTGTTTTAATCCTACTCATCTCAGGGCTGTTGTGCATATTGTCATGAATGTGTGGAAAATCATGTTAATTATGACTATGGAATAAGAAGTCAGCTGAGTAAACCATATGCCTGTGGCCCTATGACTGAAATGGGAAATGGGTCTCAATACAAAATACCAGCCTACCTGCTGGGAGTGCTCCTTCAGGCAATAACCTGCAACACCCTTAAATACATACAGTTTGAAGTGTTTCCCTCAACATGGGTGGGAACTTAAAAACTATGCTCAAAACCCTTTGTTATATTGGCACGGAATCAAATCTGCGCTTGCCCTGGATGCTGTTGCATCTTTGCGCGATGGATCTGTGTAATCATCTTCCACTTAATCAAAACAATGCAGCACAGCCGTGATTACACAGTTTCAAATGAGAAGTAACAGCTTTCATCTTTTGTTTTGATGAATTCTGAGGTCTCTGTGTAGATAACATGATTAATCTGTTATTCAGAAGTGGCATTCAATCAGTGAAGGACATTCTGAATCTGAACAGCAAAAAACCCCACCCCAACCGCCAAGGGAAAAACAGTCAGACAAAATGTGATAAATGCGATATGTTTTGAGCCATTTTGTCCAAAGCGTTGAGCTTAGCAAAAGTAGGCTAAGTTAGCCAAAATTGTACTAATCGGCCAATGGGAAAAAAGCTCAACCCTGTCTTGTTTCACTTCTCCGATATTTCATAGCATCTACAGGTTGCTACACAGGAGGCAGTTTCTAAAAGAATTTAGTCTTTTTGTATTCTGAACAAATTCACCTGCTCAGCAAAAGAAATGACATTAAACTGCCAACAAGCTATACAAAGCAGAGCTGGTTTCAGATATTCATGCCTTAGAATGTGTCAAAAGCACTGCAAACATTAATATCAAACCATGACTACTTCTAATAGTAACTATGAGGGAACTCAAAATAAAACGTGTTTTCTAAAGCAAGAAGCTGAAAAGAACATGTCTTGAGATGATAAAGAGACTAGAAATTGCAGGTACTGATTTCATGGGTATTAACTATGCATAATATGCACATGTAAGGAGACAGCATAACCTTGTGGGTAGGGCACTTCTGTAAGTCTGAGGTGAGCTGGCTTGAATCCCTGGTTCTGCCAGAAGCAGAGTATTTGAATAAGACACCTCACACCTCAGTGTACTCAAATGTAAAGGGCAGATAATAAAATTGCCTTCTGTTAAAAACAAGAGAATTGAAAGCTGAAAAGATATGCAGAAATCAAATGCCTTGCTTTTTTAAAACAGCAGTGCAGGTCTTTCAAAGTAGTGACAATCTGCTCCCAGAGAACTTGGTGTTTGCTTGGAGTAAGGGCCCTCCAGACATCACTGATTATTGGGGTGCCTCAGTTTGCAAATGGCCAATCTAGGGCTCCTTAAAGAGCATCGATGACTGCGTCTCTTTCCAGCCACCTGCAGCTATTGCCCAGCTCAGCAAGAAGATGATGGCCAAGCAGAGTGCCCCTTTTTGTGTTACTGGACACTTCACCACGCATGCAGCACGTCATGTTGTAACCATTGCCTTTTGCTAGATGGATCATCACAAGTATAAGGGCACATGCCATTAAATGCAATTCTGCGTTAACTGAAGTACCATTGTATGAGATGGTTACTGCTCCTAGCAATTTGAACAAGACATGTACTGGGACAAACCAGTATTTTATGTCAGAGATGGATGATATCTACACCAAGAATGAAATAGATTGTATTTCTTTAAGTCTCTGATCTTCAAGGACTGCAATTTAAACCAGTTACATACAGTGAACATTACAGTGTTTCATCACTTCAGCTTTCATCATTTTCAGCCATCCTCAGCCACAGAGCAGGCCCTGCCCACACCAGGGTACGATCAGGGGATGTTCTCTCAATTTCCCCTTTGGGTGATGCTGTTCCACAGCACTGCTTTCTCAGTGCTTCCCTGTATCAAAATGAAAACTGGCACCACGTTATGGCAGACCAAGATTTGACCCTTAAGCAGGTACAAAAGGGGAAATTCACTGAAGTTCGGAGCAGAAATCATTCAGCCGTCAGCTTCTCTTTCTCCTTTGCAGCCCTGGGCAGAACTGAAGCACTGGGCTCCCCAGCTGCTTGGTGGTCCCCAGGGTCATGTTAGCACCCAGGCAGGTTTGAGCACTCACAGTTTGCTCTAGGTTGCATTACACTGGCCCATCTGTTGGTGCGGGAAAATGTACCTACAAATACAGGCACACTGGAAGCGCTTGGCTGTCCCATTAGCGAGGTGATTAGCAGCACTGGCATGCTTTCAGGCATCTCAGACAGAAACAAAATGCATTTTCATCAGCTGAAATACAGAAACTGAATCTATAAACATAAAGCATCTGCTTTGTGAAAGTGAAAGAAAAGAGGAGGAAAAAATGAGAGAAACATCACAGCTTTAAAATGATAAAAGCCTTTCTAAGAACAATATATTGTATTCACTGAAAATGTGTGCAGCATCATTTGTCAGTTACGAGTTTTTGAAGTGAGGATCAAAAGGCTCTGAAGATGGAGTACTTACATGACAGTGCTCTATTCTTCTTTTTCTGAAAGCCTTACAGCGCTTTTAACGCAAGAAAACGTCAATGTGGCAATCCCATTTCTGCCAGACAGTTTTTGGCACTGACGGGCAGTGGTTCATGAGCCCGTGGAGGGGAACGAGCAGTGGCGGGGGTGGCAGCACCAGGCATCAGCCCACAGGTCACTGCCTGCTGCCAGGAAAGAGCTCAGAGGCCCTGCACAGAGACACGTCCTGCCAAGGACCGTCTGGTGACCACCCTGTGCTTCAGCCGTGCCACACCATGGCAGTGGTGTTCTACACGCTGGTCTTCAAAACTCAGATACACATGCAATGATTGAGGAAAACAAGACCTGATATTTCTATTTACGTTCTTTAACAGCCACCTTAGGCTGTAGGATTTCATAGAAAACATCTTTTTCAGTTTCTTTAACTGAATGATATATATACTCCTGCTATAAAATTATGCCAGAGTGATGGCGTAACCATGATGGTTTAGGGATAAAAAAAAAACCAAAGATCTCTGACCTCAAAAACTTCCTACTTAATCTATGTATGCACATGAAGAAACAAAACATACTCTTTCTGTGGCTTCAGCCATCAAGTACATGATTCCCTATCTATTTTAATATTACTATTTCCCTCTTCTATTATAATATTTCGGAAATCCAGTCTTGGACCCACACACCTTCACACCTGGCACTTACAAACAAAGCTCCCAGCAGGTACCATCTCTTTTCATGCAGTCACACATCCTGGCACTACAACGCGCCATTACAATGCAAATGTAAATACACAGTAAATACAACACCCAGGAATTTAAAACAAATTGTGGCTGGAAAACCTAGGGACAACCCAAACATCTTCTTGTTCTGATAGAACCTGCAGAACGCTTCAAAAGAGAAGCGACAGACTCCACAAGAGTGGCTGCAGCAGCGTGGGTGAAGTACTTTGATGCCTCAAAAAAGAACTTCATCTTTTAAAGAAAACAGAGCAAGGAAATGCTGCTTGGAGATAAGTGCCACAAACTGACACGAGTTTTGCCTGACAGAAATCCAAACACAGCCCTGCCAGCCCATCTACTGAAAGATAATGTTACATTAGGAAAAAACAAGCCAGCTGTTGTGAAATTCTTCAGAGGACAAATCTGATTGACTTGTCAGCATCCTCCTTACGGCACAGCAGTTCCAATAGCATAAGATACGAGAATCAAATATTAATAACCCTGTTTCTTTGGCATGCTTCCGTAATGTAAGGAGATCTCTCTCATGAACCTGTTCCTTAAAATGACGGTGATCTCTCTCATCGTGGGTGAACTCCTCAGAAAGCCAGCACCACCGAGTCAGAGGATGGGCAGCACAAAGTCTGTTAGTGCTTGGACAGGGTCCTGCATCCCCCTCCAGCCATTCAGAAACAGCCAGAGGCAGATCCGGTGACTGGGGCCACCTTGAAGGGCACCAGCTCCAATCGTTCCCCTGCTCAGAGGGTGCATGGCTGCTCACTCCATCACTGCTGCACTACAGCAGCACAGGAGGGCATCAGTGCACTGTGAACACACTGAAGAAAACCAGCACCTACTTGAAGGACTGGCTGTCCTCACAGACACATGGAGAAAATAAATGAAACAAAGGCGGAAAGTTCCCTGAAAGCTCAATTTTTATCTAAGGAAAGAGACGGTAGTGGAGCTGCTGTTCCTATTTAATACCACTTCCTAATCTGAAGAATGGATTTGCTATTTCTCCCTCCCTCCAATCAGCATCTCCTTCCTTACTCTTATCCCTTCCTAGTCACTGAATCCTTCATTCGCCATGGAGGACCACATCTGTTTGAACACTTCCCTGCTGCTTCCTCACAAACTTCTTCGTGGTGTCCTTGTGAAGGACAGCACTACAACGTTTTCCAGCGTCACTCACTCTGGTTTAGGGTTCATTGTGCAAGCCAGGACAGGATGCCTCACAGCACACCCGCATCCACCCCCAGGCAGCGAAGCCCCTCTGCACCACTTGGTTTTACCCAGGCTCTCGGTTCCCATTGACACCAGGGAAGCTCAGGAGGAACTGCAGGACGGTGCTGAACGAGGGCCTGGATTTTGATCAAAGACTTTGGTGCGAGGAGTTTCAACTTCCACTTCTCAGTTGTTTTTATAATCTCATTTGCTAAACACAGTAATACCTAGTGGCATTTTTTTTTACCCCAGATAATCATACACCGTCTAAGTCAGCACCTCCAAGGACTGAATACGACTGAGTTGTACTGAACTCAGAGTAAGTTTTGCTGATGGCAAAGTCCCCAAGATCCAGCAAAATTTAGGTCTGCTAAAATGTCTGTCTGACACGTAGGGAATATGGTTTGGTGCACTCACCAAAGCTTCACTGACCTATTTAAAGAAAAAGCAATGTACACACAAAGCACTGTGTTCTATTATCCAGCAAATCTTATTAGGAAATATTAATATAAAGGGTTTTTTAAATAATATATTTTCTACTTTTGTGTGTGTGTGTGTGTGCAATTCATAAAGCAAGCAAGCAGGCTGCAGATGCTGTGACAGACTATTTAAATTTTGGCAGCATGTTTTGCTGTCACTCATTAAAATTACGCGTGGCTATATATATCTAGAAACAAACTATTAAAATGACATATAAACATATATAATTTCAGGGTATATTTTTGTATAGGCAACTCAGCATCCTTCCACAAAGTTTTTCTTTGAGGGAAAGTGCCACAGTGCTAATTTCCAGATTATTCCAATTGAGCACCTCACCAAAAGTATGAAATTAAGTTTGAGGTGTGTTACAGTGCTGTAAACTCCCCAGAGGGACGGTCTGGCAGACAAAATTATACGAGTGAAATCTGAGTGGAAATTCAATGGGATTCAGATATCCAAGTCACTGAGTATCACCTGGAGAATTTCACCCCTTTTATTGATTTTTTCCTTAAATCAGATGCATGCCTGGCACTATACAGAAACAGATGTGTGTGACCACACGTGCTTGGGAGGGAGACAAAGCGAGGGGCACTAAATTGCAGGCCAGGCTGACATCTTATATTAAAATTGCTTTATTGTTTCCGCTCCACTTGTTTTTTTGGGCTAGCAATCAAGCCAGGCAGATTTACATTAGCAGAGGACTTGGCCTTCACTTTTCTTCCGAATTGTCTCCGCTGGCTGCACGTCAAAATACGCCTTGGGCATTCGACAGGGCAAGGAGCCAAGATTGCACATTCATGGGGTTTTTGTTTGTGCTTTTGTTTGTTTTGTTTGTTTTTTAATTTTAAGCTTCTTTTGGAAAGGTTTAGTGGTATTTATCTACTGCAAGCAAGTGGGCAGGGCTTACAAGAGCGGCTTTGTTCGGCACGCTTTGGTGTCATGCAGGCTGGCTGCCTTATTTGAGCACCTCCTTTTGTGCAAGGGATTTGTTAGTTGTTTGTTGTCGAGATGCCTCTGGGTATTAGCGCCCACTTCTTATAAAGAGATTATTTTTCTATTATTTTTCACGCTGTTCCCCTCCAGCAGTTTCAGCTGCTGCAATATTTGACACTGTTCCAAAAAGCAGAGGGATGCAGGGACACTGAAAAAATTTAATGTTTTGGCTTCAGATTCTCTTTCTTAAAGTCAATTTTCTCTGAAGTGGCTTCTCATTCCCTAAGTACCAGTTTTCCTCACCCTGTCTTAATTCCTCCTTGATATCTATTTTAATAGAAGTTTTTAAGTGCCATGGCTTTACTTGGTCCCATAGTACTAGTACCAGACCCTGCAAAATGAAGCAGGACCAAGAAGCCTGCCTCTTCTGGTAAAGCTGGCCTTCAAAATTAGAAAGCCTCTTGGCATCTTGGTGCAAGTCAAATAGACTTTGTTTTCTCCAGAATTTTCTCCTTGAGCCACGTAGCTGAGAACTGACCCAGCCCCAACTCCTGCACTGGACCACGCAGCCCCTCACCAAACCTGGGAGTGCCTGGTCTTTACCAAGGGAAAGAATACGAAAATAAAAACCACAGGTCAGCAACATGGAAGATGCCATAAGGGCAATGTCAAGGTAAGCGTATGAGGAAGAATAGGCAGATGGGGGGGACAATTAATATTACAAGGCCCTATTTCTCATCTCAGTGGGCACAAGGTACGAACTGGACAGGTTTGTCCTTTGAGCAGGTGAAGGAGCAAAGCACATGCATGCAGCATGAGTTTCAACAGCATGAGGCATTTCCAAGCTGTCCAAAACCCCAGCACTGTTCAAGCTGTTCTGACTCACTGGTACACGGCTACAGAAATAGCGAGTCTGGCACCTTCCAGCTCTGCTCAGGATGGCTGCTCCGAAGGACGATGTCTGGAAAAGCGTCAACAGCTTTCAGCTCGCTAAGGCAGAAACATTTGACACCAGGCTTTTAACTCATTTGAAAAACAAACAAAATCTAAGTGGAACATGAATCTGGATCCAGCACAGCTTCCTGGTTTGTATCTTGAACTGGTGTGGACTGGCACCTCATTGCCAGCTTCAAGGAAACCATGCTCATCTCTCAACTGAGAATCGGACATCGCCCCTTTATCACCGACCATAAGTGAGTTTTAGGACATATATCAGGAATGAAAAAAAATCCAATATCAGCAGGTTTACACAAGGCAGAGAAATAAAAGCCTAATGGAAGCAATGGGTAATAACTCACACAAAGGAGTAGTTGATATGCATGAAAAAGACACATTAGATTGCCTCACAGAAATCAGACAGTAATACCACTATAAGAAAAAAAAACACTCCAAAACCAAAAAAAACAAGCCTCAAAAGCACTATCTTGAGATACTGCACTAAATCTATGATGAATGTGCTGATAACTCAATGCTTAAGTTCTGTGCCACCACTGTAAACCAGCAGTCATTATTTTAGAAGTCTAAATATTGTTCATTCTTGACCATCCTCAGCTGAGGGTTCTCGGCTCTAACCGCAAGAACAAAATTTATAGCCCAGAACTTGCAGTTGATCCTGATGCTGGATGGACGCTTGTCTCCAGAGGCTGGCCTGACATATTTCTTACTCTCACAGATGCTTGGAAGTTTATAAGGGAGTCTGAGGTTGTCAAAAAGCAGAATTAGAACAAATAGCCTAGGACAAGGGGGAGAAAGAGATAAGAGGCAAATTTTTTAAATTTTAAGTTTTAAAGTCTTTGTTATGTAAATTTTGGAAAAGCTGTCTTGTTCTTTGCGACCAGATCAATACTCTGGAGCCCTCAGAAGTCTGGTATTGAAACGTACCCATGGACAAGAGTCACTGAGCCCAATTCACTCCCACCACATATGGCTGCAGCACAACAGAAATTCTACTTAAGGGTTTTAGTGGTGCAGGACACCATCCAACACTTTTCCTTTTGATCCAGATATTTTAGGGCTTCTCAACATGAAGATAATTAATACTGGTTAATTAAATTATATAAAAGCAAATATATGTAATTAAACATACAGATTGGGCTACTCTAATTCAGATGTAAGTGGTTTACATTTACAAACAGCATTTATGTCAGCTGGAGAAGCAACACGAAACTGGAGTCGGTAAACACACAGACAATAGACAAGGAAAACAACTTCACTAAGGACACTTATAAAACTTGCATCTTGCCAGCCTGCTGCACCCATCCAGGATGTGTTAAAACAATAAAATGAAGCAAACCCCAACTCTGCAGAGGTGATCGCAGCAGCGATCATTGCTGCCTCGATGTCCTGAATGCAGCTCATGCACTGCCCAGACCAACCGTGCTGGAACGGTTGTCCAAAACACCCACTAATGTGTGTGGAACGTGTTAATGACAAATCAACCTGCAAACCAGCACACCATTGCATTTCTGATTTAGCTTGACGTTGAAGCTGGTGCCATAGATTTATCCAATAATGCATCACCTGTATAGCTGCCTTCTCCCATTTGCACATGGGCAAGGAAACATAAGGCACTCATTACTACCAGCTCTGTTCACATACTTGAATTATTCAATTAGGTTTTTTCCCTTTGTGAAAAAAGAACAGTGCAGATGACACAGCACATGCTGAGAAAACCCATCTAATGACTTTATGGATAGCTGACATTAAAACATGCAGTGGATTGAGCCCAAGCTTTACATGAATGCTAACATCGGTGTTCTGAACAGCCTTTCCAAGCTCACCACAGCCTTACTACCCCTCTCCAAACAAAGGCTGCCACTGTGTGGTCAGTTTTTAGTATCCAGGTACAGACAACATCCTTTCCTTCTTCACTCCTCACTTCAAATGGGGAATTGAAAAGCAAGCTGCTTCATCTTGTTCTAGTGAGGACTTGGATGCAAGGACAAATCAAGGCATTACATATAGGGTAGATCGAAATAAATACCCGGTGCTTCATGCCAAATGCTGTCCTCAGATAAGCCTCTGCAACCTTGCTGCCATCAGCCGAGAGAGACCAAAGGGAAACGAGATGTGTTTTGCTTCTGCCAGAGACGAAAGGGAGCTGGGAGGATGCACTGGTGCACACCAGCAGGCAGGAAAAGGATCCTCCTAGTTACTCTGGTTTATATAAAGCTTTTTTGTAGGGACTCCAGTCTTACACAACGCTTTGCCTCCAGTATTGAGGTGTTTCCTCCAGTACCAGCACACGTAATGCTACCTTCAAACAAACAAACCCTAACGATCTGCACACAGCAAAGGTGTGATGGGAACATGAAGACATGTGAATGAAGCAGAGAAGAGACAATGATTGGAAAGAAAAGGATTTTTTTCCCTATATCATAGTGATTGACATGCACTTTTCAGTAGAGAAAACCCAATTTATAGAAAGAATCAATGCTACAAATCTGTCCCATTTCAAAAGACAAGCAAATAAGTATTTTAAATTACACTGACATTGTTTCCTTCCTTCTCAACAAATTTATTTGACGGTGTTAAATATGTAATTAAGATACGACCACTGAATTGTTTCTCACTGCACCTCAGTACTGCGGAAAAGAAAACTTACCAATCTAAAGCTGTGCTGTGAGTCAGGCCTGGAGAGAAGAGAATTTCCACAGTAAGGAGAGGTTGTGGAGATGCTATTTCTGATGCTGAGTCACTGACACCAGGCTATCAAATACAGCTCTGTTGATTTAAATGTCAGGAGGGGAAGGAACGCAGCAGGAAGAGACCACATACAAGTCCATGAACAGTGGCTTCCCAAAGCTGCTGCAGGCAGCGCAGTGAGAGCCAGGACCCTTAGGACAACTCCAGCCAGGTGAGAGGGAAGAATCACCCCTCATCACCCAGCATCAGCATCCTTATGCTTCCCATTATGAAGCAATTCCAGATTGTGTGCTACATCCTCGTACCAGGGAGCTCAGCCATAAATAACCAGCCTTTGAGCAAATTCTCTCTGCAAGAACAGCACTGGTAGCCCGAGCCCTTCCCAGATCATCACTGACCTGCACCCCTAGTGATGTAGCAGGGGCTCCCACAGCTCGGTGTGCACAAGAACATTTCACTTCTGGGATGTGGAAAAACATTGTCAGAGACTTTTAAGAAACAAATGAAAAAAAGAAGCTAAACAGTGTGAAATGGGTGGATGCTAAGGGCTTAATGGGGATGGGGGAAAGCCAAAACATGTTATGAGCTCCAAATTTAAGCCTCGAGTAGGGGATCTGTGTTTGTACATCCAAGATGGGGAGCTTGTGGTCTAAAAACGTCTGGACACTTAGATCTGCCAGCAAACCTTAGGAAATGAAAAGCTTCCTATTGAGTTCAGGGGGCTCACGCTGCCACAGGATGCTCCTGTGTGGTTGTGATACAGAACATCCCGATTGCTGGACTCGGGAGGAGGCACCTGAGGCTCTGGGCAGCTCTGGAAGGGATAAATCTGCACTCTGGGCACAACAGCACCAGGAGAGCTTGACACCCACGAATGAGTGAGTGCCTTCACTTGCAGTGCCATGGTGGAGGTGGCCCACGGTGCTTTGAGAAGCCCATTCCTTCACTCTCAATGCACCAGTGCAGCAGGACCCGTCTCTGCTCTTGTGTGGAAGAGAGGAGCTGTGCTGGAGGTCCCTCTGCTGCAGGAAAGTGAACCAAGTCTCATACAGCTGTGGCACTGCACCTTCACACCTGCTCTGACTCCACATCAGCTCCCACACCAAATAATTGTGATATTCTGTCCACAGAGGGGACAGCCAAAGTTCGCCCCTCTGTGTTTCTTCACATGTCTCTCCTGGTCCAAGCCCACCAGGCCAACAGACATAGTGCAATAAACAAATGTTAATGTGGCTCATTCTTGCCAGTTAATTAATAGTTCTCAGAAACCATTTAGTAAATTATTTGGATGATGAACAGTGCTTTGAAAGGGGTTTGCAGTTACTAATAACACCATTCTGTCTTCCTGTTCCACAGCTGGTTTTATTAATAGAACCCTTTCATAGACAGTGGCTGATCTGCAAGAACATTTGCCAAAATAACATCCAGAAAAACATTACATAGAGGCTGTTCTGTTCCCTGACCTCCAAGAAGTGCAGGAAGCCATCACATGCAGGCTGAAGCTAAAGGAGATGGACTGCTTCAGGAAGGCAGAGCCTGACACTCCTCTGCGAGAAGCTGCCTTGAGTTTTCCAACTTTCCATAAAACACCAGAGCTTCTAACAAGGAAAAATTCACCTGCTCCATCTCTTACTGAACTTTATCAAGTCTAATGGCCTCCACTGATTCATTTTCACTTAATTGGCTCCAAGATGTTACCTCATTATTAGTTGAGCTGCAGGCATTCAGACCATCTTGGAAAGGTAAATTGGCCCTAAAACCAGAGAATTACTCCTTTAATTAGGCTGGATTGATCAGAAGAGCTACAAAGATCGCCAGCATTAACTACAAATCAGTGCACGTACCCTGTCTAGAGTCCAGGAGTGACAACCAACCGTGGAGGCTGTGTCTTGCAGCCCCCACTGTGTGGGCCAAGGTAGGGATGCTCCAGTAGGGCCATCCATTGAACCGGCCACAGACCACAGCCATGCCGAGCTAGAATTAGTCATCGTAATGAACTGAACCTTCGCAAAGCAGCAGATGCCAGGAGGGAAGGATGTTATATGGAATTCCAATACCAGCCAAACAGCCTCAATGTTGGAGCCAAAATTCTGTCACTCTGCTGCTCCATGGACTGTCTTTTTGATGGACTTTCATTACTTACCCAGCTTTGTAAATCGCCCATTCCAGAGCTCCCAGTGGTATAAGCAACTTATCATCACTTGCCATCAGCCGTTGTATATTATGTGCATTAGTAAGGTTCCCCATGGAAACATAGCATAATAGAAGCAGTTTGTTTTATTTTCCCCAGTAAGAAAGAAAAAAAATAAAATCAAGACTTCTGCAGAGATCAGCTTCTGAATATATAAAAATTAATAACAAGGCACTAAATGTTTCCATGCCAAATGACAGAGTAGGGCAATGAAAAGCTGTTCAATATGTTGGTACTTGGCTAACTTAATACACGACCTGGGAGGGATTTTAAAAATCGCCTGCGTCCTCTGGTAAGTGTCATATTTTCAATGACATCTCTGCTGCAGAAGTGCCCAGGTGATCTTGAGGATTCTCCCTTTTCAGCACCCAACCTACGCAATCAGACAGCTCTCAAGCAGAGATGAGCCACACGTAGTGGGAGACACAGAAAACGCAGTGGTCCGGGTGGTGCCAAAACGTGCTCTAAAAAGTTTCCTGTTGCTTTATCCGTTTTGAGTTCCATTGAAAAACGCCCTTTCGTTAGAATACAGATTCCCCTGCTTGCAAAAGCTCATAAAGCAATCTTGGTTACATGCAAAACATCTGCACTCTGTATTCCGTTAAGGCTATAAATCTGTATTATGTTCCTCTGCGCACCAGTATTTATCTTTGTTGTTTAGTGCACCTCTGCACATTGGAGAATTAATTAGAAAAATGACACAGTCATGCAGTGTGGCTATAAATTAGTGCTCTGCCTGAAGAAATACTATTGATTTTGCATGGCACTCCTGGATTTGCATGTGTGCTAGTTAGTTTAACCGTAATACCCTAATGTACATCAAGGAATATCCTGAAGAGTTGAGTTTGCAGCCTAAGGCTGCATTTTGGTGATATGTTAAGCCTTTACAGAATGCTGGTGAGAAAAAAAGCCCCCAGACCAATAGATTAAGTGGCTTAGATTTAACCAAGCATGAAAAAAAAAAGGGGTTAGTTTTGTAGCTACCCGTATTTAACATTTAAGTAGAGAAACAGTGAGGAGTGAACTCTTTAGTTGATATGCTGAAGCGATTTTTCTCTTTCCAGCAATTTGAGGGCTGACCTTGCCATGCTACATCCAACCAGGCCACACCTCCTTGCAAAGCAGGTCAAGCAAAATGGGGTGAATGAGTCTATGCTATCAGAAAGCAGAATAACGGGTCAAAGGATGGAGCCAAGGCTGCTGCTCCAGCACAATCACCACATTCAGACCACCTTATCCGTTTTAATAACATGGGGAGATGAGCAAACACAGAGTCCTGGCTTGGGCAGAATGAGGAAATGCAGCACCCCAAGAGGACACCGGCAACGTCTCGGTGAAGGCAGTGGATGAAGGATGATCCTTGTGGGGGGCACCCGCAAGACCCGGTACCAGGGGTGCGGAGGGAGACCGGAAAATCTTACAAGGAGCTGGAAGACAGGAAAACGCGAGGAGCACTCGCTCCTGGCTATCCTCGAACTGCAGATGCATTGACATTTACAGCCATGACAGGGACACCCCATCTCTTGTCACTCAGCCATGAAATCCTAAAACTCTGAGTTGGGTTTAACTAGCCAGCAATCAATTATTGCAGGAGAGCCAATTGATCACCTATCATTATTAGCCAGATAATTTGCTTCATATTTCCATTAACAAGCCCAACGGGCATGATTAATTGCTGCAGGGGGTAGGATTTCAGCATGGCTAGTGGTGAACTTGGTTTGTAATACTGTGAATCCCATTACTGTTAATGGAAATTTAACAGCCATATCCCCTGTGGATCCCTTAGAAAAAATTACCCCTTAAGGTTAAAGGGGATTTTCATTAATAATATTCTAGGATGCTCTGATTTTAAAGTACTGTAAGCTTCCAGTGTCATGTAGAAATATGCATCCTACTGGTTTTTGCATATCTCTCCTTATTATATCTATTACATTACCCTTCTCAAATAGAATTTCAAAACACAGTTCAGCCTATTGAAATGTAAGGCACATTAAGGGTAAATTCTCTAAAAGTTATTCAATGAGATTTATCTGCTAAATTCCCATTAATATTAATGGAAATTGCCCAGCTACATTGCTAGACACTCTTCTGAAAATGAAACCAAACAGCCATTTATCAGACTCCTCGATTCCCAATGCCCATGTAAAACAGAATGTACACTACATGTAAGTCTAAAATGCAGGTGGAAGTCTAGGTACCATGATGTTGTGGTTAATGACATCTAACGCTTCACCTTGCACTAGTCTGAGACATAGATCCTTATAAATGACTTCTGGAGTGTTTGGCATCACAAGCCAGTACATGGATGTCACTTGAACCTAGCTGGGGGATGTGTAGACAAATACTGAGTTGTCACTCCAGAGTGCCTTACTGGCCGTCAAGCACCAAGAAACACTGGTGACAGCCAAGTGAACAGAGTTAAACTGCCCCTAAAATGCAACACCTGCACCCTCTAGAAACCAAGGTTCATTAGGATGGACACCTAAAAGGGTCCCGTTTTAAATATACATGAAAATAAAGGATAGCTGCAAATATTAGACAGCATGTCTCTGATGATAGCCAAATCTATTCTAAATGATTGGTATTTTCCAATTTACAAGTAATTCACAAATTGAGCAGCATTTCCACAGATTTGTGCATTGCTGAAAACTAAGTTTCTGTCCATTCGTCATTAACATATGGCTGTAACTAATTATTAAATAGTTTGATATTGGCCAAAGTCATACAGAACAGCAGCTACTCTTTGATCAACTGGATGAAACTTCACACAGGGAAACGGGAACTGTGGAGTGTCAGCAGTACTCAGTGTGTGCATGGACCCACTCATTTAACCACAGACATGACCACTCTGAAACCTCAGCTTTGCAAGAAGGTGTTCAAACCCCCTTACATTGAACATCCACAGGAACTGGTCCCTAAGACACTCTTCTGTAACACTGTACTGATGCAAACCAATACAATCTCATAACTGTCTGCTTAAAAGAAAAAAAAGAAGAAAAGGAAAAAATACTTTGAAGTCTCAGTTCCAAGTTAGAGAAAAGACTGAGTGGATCAAAAAACAAGTTGGCACAGTTACTGTCAGCCACAGCTTGAGGCCACCACAGCCAAGTTGTTGCAAAAAATCCCAACTAGTTTGGGAATACTCATGCACATAAGCTGAAACATCCGGCTTAATCAACCAAGTCAACCTGTCTGTAATATCAAGCAGTTATTAGCATTAAGACCATCCCTAAAACAATGCAGCTGTAATGGATATGAAAAGCGACCCATCTAGTCCATCTCTGACAATATCCAGAATTTATGGATACATATAAAGGCACTGTATGCATTTTAAGTATTATTTTCTGTTTCACTTCTGTATCCCACAGTTGTTTTTATACTAAAACTGTGCCCACACTAGGCAATCCAATCCTTTTATAGCATGGTACCTCAAGGTCTATTTTCTTCAGAATGGTGAAAAGCAGCGTTAGAGTCTCATTAGCATGGTGTAATTTCTAGCTACTTTGTCCAAAGACCTAGGGGGATGAATGGATGAGAAGAAAGGCGGCAGCATTGAAAGCAAGTGACCACACAGAAGTAGATGAGTTGTCAATTGGGTGAGAGATAACAGAGAAGCCAGGTATACGGTAAACAAATCTCAGAGCAGGATTCGTTCTCAAGACCTTGAGGATTTCAGAGACTTCTCCATATCCACCTGAGTCTGGCTTTTCTGTCTCAATCTGATTTTATTTGCGTTTGCCTCTGAGTTCAATTCCTGAGGTCACAGTTGCACCCTTCAAATGTGTCTTTCAAATGCACAGAATCTCTAGAAGTTTTACTCCATCACCTTTCTGCAGTTAGAGATGAAGAGAAAGCTCTA